>NC_142721.1:10057500-10357500 GCF_055471065.1 Atractosteus spatula | reverse complement strand
TTTTAAGAAGGAACATGCCCCAATTATTATCCTCTTAATAAAGGAGGCACAAATGACTCATAAAATACTCTGCAATCAAAACAATCCCGAGCTGAATGAAAAGTACAGTACATGCAACGCAGCGTACACTCAGTACAACCACACTGAAACCCAGTTTACCACTCAGCCTTCCAAAATTAATCCCTTAAAATCCTCTTAAAAATTAATTGACAATAAACAGTGCAATATAGCAGGTCTAGGAATGCCACATTCACAACAGTCCAAACTCTTAACTCATGCACACACCTTAAATAGATGTTAAAATATTACGTTTATAATTATTGATGTAGCTATACTATGTAGATGAATATGCAG
Organism: Atractosteus spatula; assembly: GCF_055471065.1. NCBI lineage: Eukaryota > Metazoa > Chordata > Actinopteri > Semionotiformes > Lepisosteidae > Atractosteus > Atractosteus spatula. The sequence goes on along the minus strand of NC_142721.1, from coordinate 10,357,146 downwards.
TTATTCATGTTTTGTTTTCTCTCAATATCAAAGGATCTCCACTAGATATTTCTTCAGAGAGCAAGTCCCTTACAACTCTAAACTTGGTTGTTTTTTTTTTTTGTAGTGCTCCTCTGTGTCATGTGTTAGTCAGGCACAGAGACTTACTCAAAGGCCATCTAAATTTTGCCTTGCCATACAGCAAAGATGAAGAACACAAAAACAAATAAATGCTTCAGATGAGATGTCCATCTTGTCTTACAATCAATTTGCCAGCCAATCAAACCCAGGATCTCATCCAGATGTTCTTTACACAAAATTCAGAACTGGATTTAAGCCCACCACAATTGCCTGCGAGGACAAGCAAAGCAAAAATTAAAACGTACAACTCGATTGCAGCAAATGCTTAAAAAGAAGAAACCAAGACCCATGGTTAGCCCTATCCCGCTTGTTTTGCACTTGACTGATCTGTCATAGAATCAAATTAAATAAAAAAATGAATACTATTCTTAGTAATATCTGCTTATACACTATTGAATGTTTTCAAATTATCAGTGGGTTGGCAGATATAAACGATAAGTTTGCTAAGTGAAACCAGCATCAGAGTGGCGCTCCTGAGCTGTCCTGTTACCAGGGAAACCACTGTATTCACAACACAGCACTGCTGTGTAACCCTGCCTGTACACAATTCTCTGTATATACCTAGACCTGCATTTTTGCTCAAGCTTTTGATATCTACTGTACATCATACCCTTTGAGTAAAGGGGTAAGAATGGAGCAAAACTCTTTCCAGCTTGATGAATAGCAGTTACGTTGTACAGGGGAGAAGGAAACAGTTGTTACAGTATTTCAGACCCAACGTTTTGATCATATTGGGCCCTTATTCGGCTTCCTTTTGATAATAACATGGCTCGCATGGACAGAACAGAAACACTTTAAATACATCCATCCAGGATAACATGTGCTTTCCGAGTTTCAGTTTGCACATATTGTACATTTGGAAAAGCACCAAGACTATGCCAGGGTAAAACATAGGAATATTGCCACCTTTATTTACTTTTAGCCGTGATGCAATTGAGAGTCCATGAGTTTATATTTAGTGCAGTTTCCATCTAAAATGTCCTATTAAAATAAGGGAACTGGAGGAAGGGTGTGTGATTGCCACATTAAAAGGAAAATTGTGCTTAAGTCAGGGTTTTCTAGAGCCCACACACATACTATTGCAAGCCATGTATACAACATCAGCTTTTTAAATCCTTCTGTTTTGGGGAACTATAGAGAACAAAACATATTTTTTCAGTAAAAATGAAATAAAACTCATCAAGGTTAGAATCTAATAAGAGAAAAATAAATAAATCTCCATGTAAGCTGCAACCCAAGACTGTTTTCTAAGAATAGTATTGGAAAGGTTCATTGAAACAAACAGTAGGAAATTTTAACTTTGCTGAACACATCCTTCCAAGTAACTTCAGTATCAAGCCAGTACGAGCCCACATTCCTTCCTATGCTGGCGAAGTTCAGTGCTCCTGCCAGGAAACATTTAGCAAAGAAAACGACAGTGATAAAGGAGTTAAAAATAGACAGAAGCTAGAGAAGGCATTTCAGCAACACACAATGGAGCGTAGGCTAAGAGGAAGCAGACTTGTGAAGACCAAGTCCATACTGCTTGCTATGCTGTGGGCATGACACTTCCAAAAGATAACACAAGATGTAGCTCCACACAGGACTGATATCCATTTGCACACAATAGAAATAATGGGAGGAACAAAACTAATAGGTGTGAAAATGTAAGAGACAAGAGAAAAACTATGCTGTTCTGCAATAAATCCTGTTATGGAATTTGAAAGGAATTTATTCCATGTGGGATATGTTTCCTTTCTCTCAGCCATAAGCCCCTGACCTGTTCTGTTGGTCACTGCATTCAGTAAGAAGGACCTGTTGAAAGCACAAGATAAGTGCAGCATTCTGAAATTATTTCCTCGTAAACGCTAGTGGCACATGGAACAATAACACTCCTGCAGAGAAGCTCTGCCGTGCACAAATAAATAAATACATTTAAGAGGAAAGCAATCCAATGTTAAAATATACAAGTCGAAAAGAGGAGGCTGTGCAATGGGCTTTCTTCAAAGATGCCTCTTTAAATCTTCTGGTTTGGTCAGCCATGTTTGGAAGTTTTACTACAAATAATAAACAGCTGCACAAGAATATCTAATGATTCATAAATTGCTGGCGGAACCTGCTCAGTCCTTTCTAGTGGTTTCATTCTTAATTTTTCCGCTGCACATACATACAAGGCAAGGAAAGTCCCATTCCACGTTGGAATATTCTTTCAAATATTTTCCATGCCTTTTAAACCAGGTTAACATCACAAAAGCAGAGTGCTGAGCTCAATTAAACATTACTGCTCTACTTGTGAATGTTGTGGCATTTATCTGCAATGCCTACACTGGTAACAGTATTAGCAAAACAAAGAAGCCTTTCAAAGTTGCTGTGGTTGATTTACACATCTTATTAAAACTTTTGAACTTTGAAACCATTATTAGTATTGTAGGTAACTGTACTTACTTATGTCATTTATTTCAGATCTTATTAAGCTATTCATCAAACATTCAAGTCAAGAGAAATTGTTTGATCAAATCCTGAAAAAAGGAGAACTAAATATTTATTGGCTACACCTCTGTTACATTTAATTAGCCAGCAGAAAAAAAGTTATTATAAACAACAATGAAGCATCTCCCTTATAAAAAGGAGTATTTCTGACATTTGTTTGAATATATTTAATCCAACTCTATAAAACAAGCTGTTCAGAATGTGCCCTTTAATGCATCAGAATTCATTCCAAAGATGTACTCCCAATTACATTTAGCAAAAATTGCATTTTTACTCTGTTCTTAATTTCAGTATGGGATAGAAAGGTTTCTTTGTGAACTATCAGACAGTGAGCTACATTGCAGACATCAGTAACAATGCACTGTACCAAAATAGCGCAGGTTTGGAAGGAAAAGAAGATTTATGCAAATCCCCTGGTTGATACGGAGAGACAGAACAAAAACAACTTGTCAGATTTAGGCTGCAGTCTTCCTTCATTTCCTCCATTTCCTCAAACAAAAATGGGAAAATTAAATATTGTGTCAGGACTCGGGACTGAACAAAACAAATTAAACCGATGATTACAAATGCGTTTCAAGCAGATTTATAACTCAAAAACCTTCCTGGCACATAATTAATGAAGGAATTAGGTCTTCATATTTTCCATTTCAAAGCAACACAGTCTAAATATGCAAGACAGTAAGCTCAGAATAAATCATGCATTTATGCTGTATGCAGTATGGCTGTAGGAAAATATATTTCACACCCTCAAATACCGACCTGCTGCAAACAGAGGGAAAAATACAGCATCAGAAATTTTCCTTAATTTGTCATGATGTTCAAACTATATTAACATTGCATAACAGGGGTGCTATACCAAAAAATCCAACAAGGTAAGCTGTGATTTCGTAGTAACATCCGGAGCAATGGAAAACATTTCCTGTTTTACCCCCATTAACTGGAAGAACTGCCTTACACGGAGGTTATTTTCACTTGCCTGCCAAATGAACGCATCATAGTTTTTCTAAATATTTACTATAATACGGTATGTTGAAATAACGTCCATCTTGTATAACTGAATTAAACATTTTCAAATCTTTTCTTTTAATTTGTTTTAAAGGATCACTGTATACTGCACTGGACTTGGCAACCTACTGCCTAAAAGGAACTCAATAACAGATGTAGAACCCCACGACCTTAGCCACAACACTCTCCTCGCCAATCAATAGCCTAGAATTCTCGTTTCTCAAGTGGTCACAGAGAAAAGCTACAATGGTGTGTTATAAAGTCAACGCACAGTTCTACGACATTTAATAACTTAATGTCCCCAAATCATCATTCCAGAGACAGAAACCAGGTAAGCCACCTTAAATGGTTGCCCCCAAATTACACAACTAACAAGAGACAAACTGACTTATTACAAACTCAATTTAAGATACAAACACAGCTTTACTGAGACCTAAGTATTTTCTTTTGAGACTGCTGTGTCAACCACAATTGAAAGCATACTAGAGGAAAATTCACCATGATCAGAGGTGCCACATTGTGTGTTTGTTATATAAGGCAAGCTGGAGGTTAGTAAACAAAGAAGTATTATTAAACAGCATGGAAACTCTTTTTCCAAGAGTAAATGTAATGGAATTTGAAAACAGTACAAAATACTAAGTACAGAGAGTGTTTCAGCTCTATGAAATTGTTAATCAAACCACAGTAATGGCTGAAACATTGATTAATGGAAAAAAAAGGTCTTTTGAACCATTAGGTTATTTTCATGTAGTGTGAAGCTTGTTCCTTTATTTCTAAATGAAGGAATTAAAGCACACAATATATAAGCAGCATCAGGAGTCATGTTCTTTCCCTGCAAACATGACTTCATATTGATTTTATATCAGACACACATTACTGTTCAAGGACAAAGGCTCTTCACAAAACACATTACATCTTTCAGCTTTTCTTATGAACTCGCTGTTGCTTCAGGTCAACAGCTACAGAATTATTGACAATAGCAACCAAAGAAAGTATGGCACATGAAGTAAAACATTTTACAAATAATATTTCACACACATACAGACTGGATCTAATATGGCCACATGGGCTTTCATAAGGCAATCTGACATTATTAGGCATGCAAAACTCAGGGTCTTTATTAAAAGGACTGACCGTTTTATATTATATATTTATATTTTGCAATCCAATAGCTGCTCTTACAACTGTGCAGTTAGTACTACTGGAACATTCAATACACCAGATGCTTCGGTCACAGCTGCTCTTGACCAAGGTATTCCATAGATCTTAATCCCTGTGATTTTCTTTTCACACAGACTCCACGCAGGAGTGACCTACATGTATGGACAACTGAAGATCTGAAAAGTGAAATGTTCAGAGTCGCATTGGGCAGCGCAAAAGAGTTGCTCACAATTTCAAAGCTAAACTGGCACAGACTCACTCTCCACCATGTTCCATTTTTAAGTTTCAAGAAACATTCTATATGCCTTTTCTATATTCTTGAAGACACTGTGGACACAAAGACCTGGGACACTCCTGCAAGAGTGCAGTATAGTGTGAAGAAAGCAGACTGTCTCCAGAGAGCACAGAGGACATGATGAGCTTTGACAGGCTGCACACTCCCTTTAATGATGCCCCAGTGAATCATAAGTCACTCTCAGCACCATGTTTTTGACTGCAACGTGCTCCCAGGACAGGCAATTAGGATCTGAAGTAGGCAATGCATGTTCTGAAATCCAAAAGATATTAAAAATAAGAAAACACCAAAAGGAAACTTTTTGCTTTCTCAGAAATAATCAATGTGGGATTAATCTGGCTGTTCATAAGTACGCTTAATAAATGTAACAAGGTGCACAGTCAGAAAATAGGCCCTCAAGGTAATAAAAAATCTAAGTCAACTTTCCATTATACTTTTAATAAATCAGTTCATTACAGGTCTGTCTTACTGCTGCATTTGATTAATCTTCCTTCATTGATCTTGAATTTAAGTAGGTCAGCCCAGTTTGAAAATCAATCACATTGACATTCCCAGTTAAGCATAATCTTCAAAAAACCAAAAGGACAGCCAGTGTTCCTATCACTGTCTACATTCTTTACACGCTGTATAAAAGGTGTATATATACACAAATCAGACAGCGGCACACTCTGTCAGACACAGACACCACTTTGCACGGCCCTGACCCAGGTATAACCTAATTATGGAGTACAAAATCTCAAAAGGGCTTCTGTTAAAATCAAATTGAGCATTCAAAGCACTTACCAGCATTTTGTTTTGCTTTAACTTTAATACTCATTTTAATGGTTAAGTGGCTTTGGTTTCTTTATTTTCTAAGTATGATTAGGAGTCTTAGGCATGTCCATACACATGGAAAAAGTGTGCAATTTCCAGACTTACAATTCTGCCAGCAGTCTTTTTTAGTGAGAAAGCACTGCCAGAAGTATGCTGATCACAAGCCAGAGCCACATTGGGTGGCTAATATTAAATAAACAGAAGAGGATTTCTCTAATCAATCCAAACGCATGCAGATTTACAAGCTAACTGCCTTACAAGAGGAGCTGGCCTGAAGACGAGGATATTAAACATTATCTTGGCCAGACCACCCTGAGGCAACCTTCTACACCAAAGTAAAAGCACTTACTGCAAAACTCCACAAATAACATTTATCTTTCACAAACGTTCAAAGTCTATAAAAACATTGTTATTTAAAGAATAATACAATATTGATTTTTTTCTGGTCCATTAACGGAGGACTTTAAAAGCATTAATCATCAAAAAAACACCACTGAGCTACAAAGCTAAAGATAGCACAGGGGATGCTAAGCAACTACTCCAGTGTTTCAAAACCTATCAATTATTACAGGTCTCTGGAATTCCGATTTCATTTATATTATCCTCAGAATGAAAAGGGGTGTTTAAGGAGACAGTTCAGATATTATGACATTAGAGTTCTGACTTTCCTCCAGCTCCAAATCAAGTTTAGGACTCATTTAGTTTTATTAAAATCTGTTTTAATCTGATTGAACAGCCTAATTTGCCAGGTAAACCATGATATTACAGATGTGTAGACAAGAATGGTCATAAACAGGGTTCTCCCTATTAAACAAACTGACAGTTTATGGGGAAATACATACAGAAGGTGTACTGTAATGTGGTGCTGGTATCTACTAAAAGTGAAAACAAACTCTCTAGTGCATAAATCCTTATCAATTTCTTTAGAACTGCAAAAATCTGATTAGAATATTAGCTCCAATAAAGACCCAGGCTGGGCTTCTATTCCATCACTTAAGATGCGCTGGGAATTTTGGCTACGCTATAGGATGGCAGTAAGTTGTAAAGGAAGCATGGAGGACGTGACACCCTTGGGTCACTGCAAGACAACACAAGCCAGCCCGCACTCCCTCAGCACATCAGAGGGAATGGCAGATAAGCGCCGACTTGAAATCCAGCATACTGCAGAAGGAAGGTCCGTCTTCTTTGCTTTAAAGCAGATTCAAATTCTTTTGAAGGGCAGACCTTAAGGAAGAAAGGGAAAAGGGAAAAGAAAATCCCAAGATCACCAGCCAGTAACAGCAGGAACACTGACAGATGAGCTTTCTAGATTGATCACCCTCACCAGCCCCGCGTGCACGTCATTCACCTCTCCGCAGAGCAGACCAAAAGCTTTGCAAATATCAAGGATTCTGCAACATGGGGCGAAACAACCCAAAAAAGAAAACAAATTGATATACGAGGTACTAAAGATTAATAGCAGTTTGTACATTTACACCCTTCATGAAAATGCCATGAGCAGAAGAAAGCTAAATGCTGAAACCTACTTCTGGTTCTTCATGGGCTGTGATAAATTTAAGCAACCTAACGTCATGCTTTAAAAACAAAAAAAAATCAGACAGCTGTATTCACAGACAACAGACAACATTCGCAGACCTTCTTGTCCCAGCACATGTACATTTTTGTTCAACCTTTAGATATTTTCCCCCCCAAGACCTAAAAAGAGCTTGAATACTTATGAAGTGAACAGCCCACACCTCTCAAATCAATATTCATGATGGCCACATGCGCTTTGACTATAACGTGAAACGATGCACTTTGGTCATCAGCCTGGAGGTCATCTCTCAGAACCAATGGTTTTAAGGGAAGAGTGTACGAATTTTTCTTGGGAAAGAGGGTTTTGTGCCTATGGCTCTCTAAATGAGCCCTGTTTTCACCATGTGTTCAACATATAGGAGCCTTCGTGCCAGCAGCACAGTTTAACTTGTCTTCCAGTACATGATGTCGCTATAGAAACAACCAAGACAAATATGCACGCAGCTAGCTCTCCGACATGGTAGTGTAAACAGAAGCAGTCAGCAGACCATGCAAATAGGACTGGCATCAGAGCTGAATGTCAGACCTGGTGTCATTTCTTCTTGTAATCCAAAGATCATGAGTACAGTATGTGCACACCATGACAGAACCCATTACTTATTGTTCTGACTGAAATATCAAAAAGAAAACTTTTTACATGACTTTTACTTGTACATAATACTTTTTATGGAGATTTTTCCTGGTGGCTAATTTGTATAAGAAGAAATAGAAGCAGCAGCCTTTAGAAATGCCTTGTTTTTCCATTTTTTGAATAAAAGACAGTATCTCTTTTTTAGCTATTCAGTTGTACTTAAAAGTAAATCATTGGGCAAGTTTTCCCTTCAAAGAAATGGTGTTGCAAGGGCATAGTAAAGGCTTCACTAAAGCTGCAGACATCATTACTTCATGTCACAATTGCTACCCTGCTTCTAGCAATGAGTCAAATAACTACAATAAAAAAGAAAATGCTCACCTCCACCAGGAGACAACTATAAAGGACCCCAGAAGAAAAGAGAGGTTGAGAGAATTTAAGAGACAATTACAATTCTCTTTTATTATGCATTATTAATGCTGATGTCCGATTCAAGAAACAAGTCCTTTATCTCCTCCTAGTGGATAACCTTGCAGAAATCTGTGTTGTATACAGTATCTTTATGAGAGGAGGCACATTAGCAACTACTTTACATGTACAGTAGATTCATGTGAATTTCATGTCAGGGTGTTTATTTCAGTTGTTTTCAAGTTGTACTACTAATAATAATATATATAAGGACATCCCTGTGGAACAAATATTTACTTTTTTATGTGCCGATTTACAATTATGAAAATGGTTTTCAGAAATGAAATGCATACATTTATTTTCATCTGGCTGAGCTGTTAATGTCTTAGTGATGTGCTAAGATGTGTTACCTGAGAACTGTTTCGATACAAAAAATCTCACACAAACACTAATTTTCACAATATAAAACCATCTTAAATAATTCAGAAGCTGTATAATGTCCAGTGAAAAAAAAATGTCCTGGCTTTATTTTCATGCATCCATTTTTCTATATTACTTTGATTGCTGTCATAATAATGACTGACCCTACATGATACTAATTGTCTAATTCTGTATTATTTGGAAAAATTGAACCTCATTAACTTCCCTCTTGAAAATCAATAAACCCCAAGTATCACACTCTAAAACACAAATGCAGTTATTTTGTATGGTACATTATGTTATAATAGTGATTTAATAAAAAAATATACTTAAAAGTGATTAGGTTGCAATAAAGGGAAATCTTGCTCAGGAATATGCCAATTTCAGAATCTAAAGATCTTACCCTCTTAGCATACACCTTGCTGTAAACAAAATAAAATCTTAAATCAGTTTTTCTTAGTTTTCATTACAACCTATTACAGCCTTCATTACAACCTATACAAAAGCCTAAAGTGGCTTAAGGCTGTAGCATGATTAATTATATCCCAGGTTTTGGTCCTTTCTTCTATAAAGTAAATTAATCTGACAATAATATAAGAATTTGAAATCTCTTAAAATTGGAAGCCCCCAGTTTGAAAATAATTGCATCTACTTTGCATTCATAAAATCCCTTAATTAAAACATTATAATTTTATGCTCACTCGCCATGCGTGCCTAACATGATTCAATTTTGCCTAAAGACTCCTTAGTATAATATAATTTCACATCTATTGTTTTTTTAACAAAAGGATTAAAAACAGAATTCAAACAGCCAATTAGAAACGCTGTATCAGCTACTTCTGACAGAAGCCATATAATGTGTTCTTCCATAGACTGATCACCTGGACAGTATTGAGGTAATATTCAGACCTCAAACATTTACACCTACACAATAAAAGGAGTACTGGACTATTCCTTTGAAACTCCAATGCCACCTGCTGGTGACGAAGGGTAATTGCATACAAGAATGATTCAGCACCACTTGCTTGGATGGAAAACAGTATATTTCTAGAAAATAAAATTATTTCCTTTCAATAGCTTCTTAGTTACATCAAAATCAAAGATCTCTTAATTCATTACATCTGATGAAAATTTTCTAGGCTCATGTAATTAAATTAAATAAAAAATATGTAGTATTTCATGTCACTAATACCTTGAGTCATTATTTCATTTCCTTTATACCTCTTACTGCTTATTTTAAAATGAGAGCAAATAAAAATAAAATTCCAGAAACTACTGATATCTGACAAAAAGTGATCACCCTAAACAAAATAATAAAAATGAGTTTTAAAAACGGGCAAGTGGGACTCTGTATCCTTGTCATTATATAACATAAATATACAAGGCGTTCAGCATACAGTGATAACTCTCTACTGCACCTAAATAATACCCAAACTGCTGAAAATGAAACTAATCATACTGTCGCCTAAATACAGAAATGTAGTTAGACCTATAAGCATCAATTGTTTGATGCTCTATAACGAGAAGTGAGTTCCAGAAACTCCATATTCTGACTGAATGCAAAATGAGGCATACTGAAAATAAATTGCAAATTTTACGCTGGAACACCCAATCTTCTATTTTGCAGCTCTGTTGCTCGATTCTTATTTCATGCCTTCTCTATCTCTTTCAGCAGAAAGCTAAGTCCAGCCTTAAACCCATATAAAGTTGCTGAGAAAAAAAACCCCACAGTTCCATTGTGACTGATGCTACTCAAATCCACCCTGACAGCTTCTTTCCATAATCATATTTCTGATCCAGCACAGCGGTTTGTCACCGGATGACAAACAAAGAAAAGCCTTGTAAATATCTATAAGTTTAAGAGGTTTAGCCAGTACTCTACTACCTTATTATGCCACCCACTCAGCCTACAGCCTTCCCATTCCAGAGATTGATGCCTGGCACTTGCTCTAGTAGATCGAACCAGGTGTGAGAGCAGCCTGAGATTCCACGCATTGTCTGCCTTCAGTTAAAGGACCTATGCTTAATGTAGGCCATTTCGAAGTGTCATAAAGTTTCTATTTCTGTGTTTCTTCTACATTTCTTGACTCAATCTTATTCGAGACCACTCACAATAAGAACATTAATGAATAATTCCTTGCATGCATGTAGTACTTTTTCATGCCAAAGCACTTTACATATAGGATTGGAGCCACTTCATCCACCACTGAACTGCAGCTCTTCCTGGGTGGAGAATGGCAGTCTCAATGCACAGCAGATCTGCTGGAGAAATGAGAAACTGCTTCACCAACAATTTCCATCTATCAAACTGAATTACACTTATCAAAATAACATTTGGTGGAACGTATTTTTAAATTAATTAATGCGATTTGATCACAATCTAGCCCCTGTGCTTTTATGCACCTCTCCTACAGATTTTGCTTACAGGTATCTAATCAACACCAAATTCTTCTTTATCAACAGGCTCTGATATTACTCTAAGCATGAATATGATAGATCTTGAATGACTGGAATCAATCAAAGTCTGTCATATTGGGGATACACATTTATTGGTTAATGTTCTTTACCATTCCAAAACAAGAGGCAAAAAAAAAATCTTTGGTCACTCAGCAGGAAGAATTAAATCACGATTTTTCTAACTTAAGGTAATGGAAGTGCAGGTTCAGTTTGTTACTAGTATAAACCACAAGGAGGCAGCAAACACGTCTGAAATAAACCCAAATTTCTACACCCAATTTCATTTAGCACTGACTGGGCTCCTCTGTGAATCAGTCTCTCGAGGAAATTCCAGAGACTGTAGACCGCCTCTGTCAACAGATGGCTTGAAGCACCTGCAGGCTTAACTTTGTAATGCAGCAGGGAGCCTATGCTAATGGCTAGAATTTTAGGTTTAGATAAGCAACATCAGATTAATTGGCACTCTGCTTTTTCAACAGAAAAAACTGTGACCACAGTCATAGACCCATAACCATGACCAGTGCCTAACCAATAACAAAGCTCTAACCCCATGGCCTATAGGAGCTCTAGAGTATTGCCAAACCACACTCTCTAAAAGATTATTAAGATATCTCCTGCTTAAGGAATTTTGGGAGGGGGGGGGGAGAGTTTCATAGCAACGCATAATTGAGCCCCTCTTTCACAGTTTTTAAAAAACAGTCAGGTTTTCTTCCAGCTATGCAAGAAAAAAAAAATTAATTAAACTGCACCGGCAAAGTAACAGCCAACGTGATTGGCTGGCAAGCTGGAGTAGCCTTGGAAACCTAAAAAAATGAGCCATGCATTATCGAACACTGCAGAGGTTGCCTTCATTAAGATATGCTATTTAAAATGGTTTGTGTGAACTTAATCAGTATTTAATACTGAAAAAGCAACAGGATTTGTCTTGACAGCAAGCACACAACTAAACTTAAACTGCCTGTGCAGTAAACAGTAAATGTGGGAGTCAATCTTTTTACCTGTCATTTTAATCCCAAACCATATTTACATAACAACTGACTTTAAAGCAGATTACTGAAGCCAGTATACTCATTTAAATAATCAGAAAAGAGCTTGCTGACTCTCTTCATTACCCCAGGAACACCTAGTGCAATTGAGCCTTTATTTTACAGAACAAAATGTTAAATTGTTGCATCTAGAGTAATGCAGTGATCAGAGTTAATAATTGCTTACACTTATATAGCACTTTTCTGGACACTACACTCAAAGCACTTTACAGGTAATGGGGATCCCCTCAACCAACACCAGTGTGCAGCCCCACCTGGATGATGCGACGACAGCTATAGTGCGCCAGAACGCTCACCACACACCAACTATCAGTGGGGAGGAGAGCAGAGTAATGAAGCCAATTCATAGATGGGGATTATTAGGAGGCCATGATTGGTAAGGGCCACTGGGAAATTTGGCCAAGACGCCAGGGTAACATTTCTGCTTTCGAAAAATGCCCTGGGATTTCTGATGACCACAGAGTCAGGATCCAGTTTTACATCTCTTCTGAAGTACTGATGAATTTATTTACAGTATAGTTTCCCCATCTTTATACTGGGGCTTTAAGACTCACAAAGACCACAGGGTAAGCACTCCCAGGAGGTCTCCCATCCAGGTATTGGCCAGGCTCACACCTGCTTACCTTCAGTGGGCTGCCAGCTGTGAGCTGCAGGGGAATATAGCCGCTGGTTCCTTTAGGCTAGCTGTTGAAGCTGTGCCTCGTCTACCCCTTCTAGTCTCTTCAGCTTCTATTGTGTACACAAACCAGCAAGGCCATCTCATGACTGCCACTGCATGAAGAGGGGATATCCTCTTCACGTGGAGAGACAGGAGGACACATTCACACGTGGGTTACAGTGAGATTTTAATATGAAGAATAATAATGAAAAACATGAAGACTGTAAAATAATTTCCAACAAACAGTAGTTGAAAATGTAGTGTTGGAAATTAAAGATAGCTCCATATTTTGCCCCCCCCGAACAGAACGAATAATGATTTCTCAAGCGTTACAGATGTTACAGTAGCCACACTATAAGAGGGGAGTTGTGTTTCTTTGTCATCAAATTCTGAATTGAAATAATATAAATCTATTCCACAGCCTGGCTACATATCTTTATTTTTTTACAGTTTATGGCATCTGATATTCTTACCCTGCCGTCTTTGCTGAGCACACAAGCACCCACACGCACGGTGGGTACCCTTCTCCTTGCTGTCATTTTAATACTCTACTTTTGCTCTCACGATCTGATTTTTTTTCCTTTTGAAAAGAGCAACTTCTGAAAAGGACAGGGGAAAAAAACTTCTGTAGTAAGGACCATTTAATATAAGATGTGGGGATCAAACAAGTGTTCACTGCACAGTATGTCTTGTTCTCTCCCTTTTTCAAAGCCAAGGAGAAAAGTGAACTCATGAATACAGAGCTAATTTTGAACGGGGGGACTGCCTGCGTTTAGAATGTGAATGCGCTGTGTTTAGTAAAAACTGCTTTCCTGACGGAAATCCTGCTCACAAGAAACGCATCTCCAACGGCGATAAGCCTGTCTGTGTGCAGAAGGAGTCCCCCCTGTACTGTGCTTTCCCCATTTACAGAGATCTCAGACGTTCATTAACCGTGATTCGCTTGCTCTGTTTCCGGCACATCTTCGCTCCCATCTGTCCAAGCGCTCACACCTAAGGTATCCCAACGACCAGAATCACGGCATCCTGGGCACACCAAGAGGTCGCAATCTCGCTTGTCCTTTCCATCTGTATGGCAATGAATCATGTGCCTCAGGGCCCATTTTCCCTGGATTGTTCTGGCGCTCCACAACGCGCAAAGCTTAAAAAGCCTCCCTGCCTGTCCCGCCTGACCCCTGTGGTCCCAAGATGCTGCAGCTTCATTTATAATTTACAGCACAAAAGCTAAATGAGGCAGGGTCCCGTCTCCCCGCAGCAAACGAAGCAGACGGGGGGAAACAAAACTCTGAAATGTAGTCAAGGGAAGCTAAGTGATCAGACTTGGATTTTTTTATTACAAACCACGCCGGCATATAATCGCAAGACCTGTTTTTTTTGTCTCATTAAAAAAACAGTGCCTCCCTCTTTTCACCCCTCCTCCTTCTCCTGCTCTGCTCCTCATAAACCCGTTCCACATTACAATGCAATTCACAACACGGCTCCCCTTCCTTCTACACCACCTCTGTGCATCTTGGAAGCAAAGGAGTCGCCGTTTTCCTTATACTGGCTGCTCGTAATACTCTATACGCGTGCGGCTCCAAATTGGATTAGACGTTGTTCTCTTAACACTTTCTGAAACTAATACATTTATCTTCTTTGTTATTGCTAGGTATTATAATTTAGAAGCCGTTTTTCCCTTGATAAAGGCTGCATCATACGAGGAAAAATACTTTGAATCAACAGAAAGCAAATAAATGCATTTTATTTTTAAAAAGGACACATTATGACCTCAGACCATGTTGGCACACCAATTTTTTTTATAAGTGGGAATTCTTGAACTGTACAGCTTCTGAATACTGTCATTGCTATTTTTTTTATTACGAAATGGGTCACAGCAACCTTTTTTTTAGCTATTGTACTGGATGGACTCCTCGTCCATCCTAATAAAAATCCAATTTCTTTCCTCCTGAAGGTTCAGTTTTCATCCATTTCCCTCTGCTAGCCTCTCCCTTCTGCCCAAGATCCCTGATGACAAGACAGTCGACACTAATGCACGGAATTGATCTGTCCCGGCTCTTAATGACATGAGCACCTAATAAATGGTGCTCCTCTATCTTGACCTCTCTGACATTTGATAAATGCTCTGACATTTGTCTGGAGCTCGTACACATTGTGCACAGGACAGAATATAAACACTGTCCTCCATGCTTCACTTCACTGACACAAACTGCTCGCCCATTGGTAATACAGCAGGGTACAATTCTACCCCATCCACAGGAAACTTGGTAGTGGGAATTACAGAAGAAAACAAATAATAACTTTGGACTTCCAAGGGGCTCAACCAGTAAAAGTCCAGGCTGAGCATCATGACACAAACACTACCAGTTCAAGCCTGGGTTATGTCACTACCAGTCCACAAGACCACATCCTGGTCTTCTAAGCAGTTGTGCACAGCTGGCAGAAAGCTGCTATTGTAGGGTGAACCATTAGTCACCCAGGGCCATTCTGGCTCTCAGTGAAATAGCCGCTCCTGAGACTTCACAGGGGCCTGTAAAGCCTGTAGTGATCTCAATGAGAGACATGCCACCATCCCAGGTAGAAGCTAACTCTCCAGAAAGACACTGTGAAGATCTGAGCATGTCAAAAAAAGAAGGGATCCAGCAGGTGAACTTGGAAGGAGAGCACATCTGCAGGTCTTCATTGTGCCAGTGCGGTACAGGTGGTCACACTCTTAGGAAAATGGTTTCCATTTGAGTAACTGTGTAAAACTTTGAAAATTAATCCATCTGTCCATCCAGTTTCTGACCACTTTATCTAATACAGGGTTACAGGGGAGCAGGAGCCTACCCCAGCAAGTAATGGGCGCCTAGCAGGATACAACAGGAGACCAACCCATCACAGGGCAGACAAACAGACACACACACTCTCACCAGAGCTAATTTTCCCAGAAGCCAATTAACCTAACCATGTCAGCGGACTGTGAGAGGAAACCAAAGCACCCAGAAGAAACCAATGTGAACACAGGGAAAACATACAAACTCCACACAGATGGGACCCCAGGAATTGAACCTGGAGCCCTAGCACTATGCTAACCACTGTTCAAGCATGCCCCTCAATAAAAAATGAAATAAAGACTAAGGCTGAGCAAAACAAAGCAAATATCTGTGGGAAGGAATAGAATAAACAATATAAAATTATTTTCCAGGCTTAAAAAAACTCTATTCAGCTGAATCTAAACTCTCATTTTTTAGAACTATAGGTTTTGCAAAATTCTATATAATGACCCCTAGTCTGAATTGTAGGGTGAATCCATTTCACTAGACTTCACAGCCAACACAGCTACAGGCACAATCAGATATTCTCACCGGGAAGGAACTACATGATGAGCTTTAAATTAACCCCACAGCACTGTTGGTCATGATCTACATTGTGATGCAGATCCCATTTCAGTGGCTGGTTGGAAAGATTACAATTCATCAGTACGGAATGATTCACTGCACACAGAGCCATAAGTACAGCAGCTGAAAATAGACCTAAGGATGAACAGTGTAGCAGATCCACAGAAAACACATCTTTAAGATTTTTGTACTGTATGTCAGAAAAAAAAAAGAATTGAGTACTCATTCTCCATGTAAGTACTAAAGGTATGAGTGCCAAGGAGACTTTAGCACTAGAGGTTCTCCAATACTGGAATTTCAGGGAAGTCAGGGAAGAAGAAAATGTGGATGAAAAAGAAAGAATATAATGGATTTCGAGGCGGTTTTAATAAGATTATCCAGCCTATTTGTTTTTGGAAGCGATATTTTCAGATATATTATGAAGAACTCTGGACCTTTTTTCTTCTGGGCCAGCCAGGAAAATCTGTTGAGTGTTCCAACTTGGTGTCTGCTACAGAATCGCATGGTGCTGATCAAAAATATATTCAGGGTGACCTGAAAAGAATTTTCTTATTTCCTTTCCTTTGTTTTTTTTAGAAGCCTCAAAGGGAGACAAAATACCGAAAAACAAAAATTCTTCATACATCCGTACTCTTTAATGTTGATATTATTAAGGGTTTAAGTTATATTTTTAAGTTCATAATAAGTACAAAGAGCTATGGAACATTCAATACATCTAATTATAGCCCATTTGGTGAACTTCAACATTTATTGAAACAGACTGCAGAGTAAGCTGCAGTTTTAGGAGGGGCTGCCTTGTTATTTCATGTCCATTTCTTTAGTAAAGACAGACTCTGCTTATGGATCTGCTGCTCTACAACAAAGAAAAAAGCCCTTGTTAGATTTTCAACATGATAACACTTAGCGGGTTACAAATCTGGCATTACCATCTGAGAAACGGACAAAAAAAAACTAACTAAGACGCCTCATCCAAAACCACCTTCATCCAAAATATCAGTCATAAACATTTGATTTCAGATCATTACAGTTTCCAAGCTCAAGCAACTTTGTGAAAGCTGAGCTAAGCACAGCAGTGTTCCAGCTAAATGCCTTATTAGATTGGCACATTCCCAAATCCAGCATCAGTCAAGGAAGTAAGCTTCTAACAGCTGAGGAATATTTGTCAGTTTACATTGTGCACTGGCTCATCTGCGGTTCAGTCCTGGTACACTAGCTGATGCCATCTACAAGGATCTCAGGCTAAGATGAGCAGAAATCATGAAAATGGCATGCAATACAATGTAATTTGGTCAAAGAAGAAATGTACAGACAAATTGGGCATGCTGTATTGGAGGTGTATTGTATATTCCCTAAGCAACCCAAGAAAAAAGTCTCATGTCCTCGGAGTAGGCGACCAGGTGACAGAGTCATGTGCAGTTCACATTAGCAGCAGTGCCCAGCAGTAAAACTGGAATGGCCCTCTGGAAAAGACGGCTCCCAAGGGTACTATAAATCCCTCCTGACATGTCTTCCTCCTGACAATCGCCATATTATAAGTCACTGTGGGCACTGTGTCTGCTCCTGGCCTGTCATCACTGCACAGCAAAAAAATATGATCGCTCCTTGCAATGTAGAACATGCTGAAGGTACAAACTGAGCAAAGCACACCTTGGAAAAATTATCTATGTGCTCCACACTCATCTCAGTACAAATAGCATAAATGCACAATTACTATTTTTGTTAAATTACAACATAATCGCTGCTGGTAGTGTAGTTACTGCCTGGACAGGAATGTGAGAAAATTAGAGAATCAAATGCTACATATTCCTGTTTATTGTACCATTTGGGGGACTGGTAAGGCTGCACAAATTTTTCTTGGCAAAATCCCACAATTTTAATTTCGAAGGAGTGGAAAGAGGGGAAGGGCAGCATGGTGGCACACCGGTTAGCATTGCTGCCTGCAGTGCTGGGACCCAGGGTTCAATTCCAGACCTGGGATGCTATCTGTGAGGAGTTTGCATGTTCCCCCATTTTTGCATGGGTGTTCTCCAGGGGCTCCAGTATTCTCCCACAGTCCAAAAACAAACTGTTAGGTTAATTTGCTTGTGGGGAAACTGGCCCTGCTGTGAGAGCGTGTGTCTGTGTTTGTGCCCGACTGCACACTGTCCAGGGTGTAGCCTGCCTTGTGCCTGTTGCTTGCTGAAACAGGCTCTGGCTCCCCCGTTACCCTGAATTGGAAAAAGTGGTTAGAAAATGGATGAATGAAAGAACGGGTCATATCTGTCTGCTTGAGTTCACCAGCTTCAAGCCACCACTTCCATACAACTGCTTAATTCAACCTAATTTTTTCATTGTCTCATCTTAGTAAGAATGTGTAAAGAGCAACAACCTTGATAAAAATGTATTAACTGTGACATAAGATTCCCCGCCTTTCTGACTGTTTTCATTTCACGCATTTGTTTCCAAACAAAAAGAAAGCACGGCTTCTTACAGTGCATAAATCACTTCTCGCTGTGTTCTAGGCTTACTAAATAATGTTGCTTGTTCGTCTGACATAATCACAACATCTATTTATGAAAATATACCCATGCAACCTATTGAAATAAAGACTTGTGGCGTCTTTGGAGAAGCCTTAACCTTTATTATTTTGTTCTTAGTATTTCACGGTGCTAAACAACAAGGGGATTTATAATAATCGGAGCAAAAGTCTGACACCACCAGGTGCATCGTTGACCCCCTTGGAATCCACTAGAATAGTTGTAGTTTGTGATGTACCGGAAATCACTCTGTTACAAACATGTCTTGCTATTTGTCTTCAGATTTGTCTTCAAGTAGCCCGATCAGCAAAACTTGTTGGTAAAAACTCACAGCATTGTGTTTAAGCTCACAGACGTACAGCACAGACAAACAAGAAATTGCAGAGGTGTTAACATTAGCAATGCCAAGCATTCAAGACTGCCACTGTGGTAAACCTTCACAAGGGTTGCCAAGGACTTTTTCTCCTTAAAAAACAAAGCACTTCATGCCGCTAACATATGGAAAAAAAAACTAAAGAAAAATTGAAGGTGAAGAGAAGCCACCTTTCTTGTTATATTGAGCACTACACTGAAGCCAGGTGTGAGCATGGAAGATCTGAAAACTGAAAACAAGAGCACTTGTGATGGAAAACAACAAACATCCCTGCTGAGAAGGTAGAGGTGAGAGGGCGATGTCACATTTGTGAAGATATCCTCCATAAAACTGCGATTGCAGCCTGTATATATCCTAATACCAGTCAATTCTCATAACATCAATGGAGACACTTACCAAATAACTCGGAGCTCTGGGCAAAAATACAGAGAGAAAATGAGGGAAACAGATGAGCACTGAACACCGCTCTGTGCAGTTATACTTGTCAGTTTTAACCCCTTAACCATCAATCACCACGATAGATCATACAAAATCAAAAATAACTATAGATTCTGAGTTCTGCCATTCCAGGAGGAGTATTAACAACATCAAAACATTTTCTGTAAGACAGCATCCCATGGCTAAATTTTTATTATTTATTTTTTGATAGTCCGATTCTTTAAAGTATGCATGCATCTTCCTTTAATGCTTTTTCCTGCAAGCATCAACAAAAATTAATTGTGGAATCCACTATTCCAGACACAATATAAACTTACAAGAGGGGCTAGAATTACACGACACAGTCTTTCAATATATCAATACATTAAATAAAATTACACATAAACAGCCTCCCAATTGTAAGTCATATATATAGAGGTACGTACTAATGTTTATAGGGATATGTGTGAATGTTAAAAACAAAATTTACTCAAAGGCAATACTTTAGTGCTCGGGCAAATGATATTCATCTTTCTTGAGAAGAGAATGAAGCAGAAAAAGATGGTAAAGAGATCAATAAGTTAAAATCATTAGGAATGGCTTTAAACTCTTATGAACTTGTTCATAAATAATTCAGGGTCTTATCAGGTCCAGAAGCATTCAGTCTAAAGGTTAAGCAGAAACAAAGCATCTGCCTCTTTAGCTGAGTCAGAGCCCAGAACAGTAGAGATTTTGTAAGGTGAAACAGTTCAGTAAATAAAAAAAAACAACATAATTGCTATATTATTAATTATGGGGTTCCAAAAGCTAAAAAGAAAACAGATTAAGAAGAGGGAGGGGGGCAAATACCATTTTTGATTGCTTAAATAAAATGTTGTTTTTTATTGTTTTCACAGTAACAAAATTCTGAAGAGAATCACAGTATTGGCAGACATACAACCAAAGCGGTCACTGTTATACTCACAAACCACAGGAATTCAGATTTCTGGCATATTGCAGCTTGTTTTATTTTCTGCAATTATTTGCTCCTTTGTTTCTATTTTTAGCTAACTTTAGAAATGATGACCAAAGAGGATTCCTGTTCTATTTATAAATCTGCCTACACAACGGGTCAGATGCAAAAACACAGACTTGACCAGTGGTTTTTCTTTACCTGCCAGACAGTAACTGGAAACTTGTGACACTAAATAATGACAGAGGAAATCCCTAATTTTACTGCTCCCAAGAAGCTTTCATCTTACACTAGCAACCCTGGAAAATGTAACTATAAAACCATATATTAGATCCCACATAGTACTTGACAGTATACACAGTAACAGCAGTGCTCTGAAAAACCATGCATTTTTTTATTTGCATCTCATTTTGCATCTCATTTTCATTTTTCATCATGCATTTGGTCCATGTGCCTGGACCAACTACTGTAGGTCCATGAGAATTATTGGTCATTGTACAGTCTTACTGCATTAGACAGTCCTCACATAAGAGAGAAGTGTCTATAAAGCATCATAGTGGTTGTTCATTCTTTACCCCTTCCTTTGTTCAAATAATGCTTTATTACTATAAACATTATTCGCCAACATGTAAACTCTCTATTATCTCACTTTGTAAACAACTAAAATTACAAGCCACTATCATTATTGAATTATAATTACAATACAGTACCTATGCCAAAATCACTTCTGAATTAGAAAAAACATAATATTGCATTATAGAGCTCTGTCCCGTGACAGTTGATCAATATCACGATCGGAGCTTACATCCTCAACTAGGTTAAAACAGAGTTGTCATCATAACCTCTCCAAGGGAAAGCAGACTAATTTTCAGATTACCACATAATCCTTTTACGTGATTAGCAAGCCACATTTAAAACAAGTCATCTCCCACCTTCTGCTGCTGAGCAGTGCATTAATCTAGAGTCGACTTCATGACACGTGCACAACCTCTGTAATGAGCCTGTTTGAACCCTTGCACTGGCTTGAACTTCAGAAATCCAGGCACACAAGACAAGCATGTAGCCTATGATCTCCATCTCTTTATTGCTGGTCTTCTCTTAATCACATCAACCACTGCAGTCTAGATGTCCTCTCGTCATATTCTCAACCTAATCATATTTCCTGCAGAAAGGTGCCCTGTTTGCTGTAGAATCAAAAATCTATAATTGCATTACCTCAAGCTTAAGTTTCAACAAAATAATGTTAAGATATTTCACAAACTGAAGAGTCAAAAAATACATATATGAAAGACACCAGTTATATTTCCTACAAACAGTGCACAGAAGGACAGACAGACAGGCATATGAATGTGTAAAAGCAATGTACCTTTTATCTTTCCTGAAATGTTTAACCCCTCTAGGACAGCATTTAATAATAGTGTCAGGTATAGTAAATGACACCATAAGAGCCATCTATCAAAAACATGCAACAAGATTTTAGATTTAAGATCTCACGTGTTTCAGGAGATGAAATATCAGGGGAATATTTTATTTAAATCAATACAATAGTACAATTCATCAGTCCATATCGACACTATCTTACAGGCCTGAGCAAAATAAAGCCAGAAGCTATAATTTACAGACTATAAATCCAGAACTAATTTCTTATCATCACTTTCTGAATGAGCTGATGGCAACAAAAATAAATTTTAGTATATATCACAACTGGAAATCTATTATCTCAGGAAAGAAAGAAAAAATGCTGGATATTAAATATAATATACCAGAGGAGAAAATTATTTGAGATCAGACAAGAGATTATTCAAGCTATTTTATCATTTAATTTAAAAAAATGGATTTAAAAAGGAAAATGTCAGAAAGACGGAGAAAAAGAAACCTTTGAAACAAGAAATTGTGCAAGGAAAAGGAAAGTAATAACGAACAGATATCTTGTATAAGTAACTCTGTATGCTGTGCAACAAAAAGAAAAATAATAACAGATCAATAAGAATCATGGGACAGTTTGACATAATATTTACATTAATATTTTGTAGTATATATCTTAAAAATACATTTTTATGGGAGTGGTGGGGTGTTTGTTAAGGATAAAATAAACCAAATAAAATATTTTCTATTAATAAAGTGCAATGTACTTCGTCCACAGTAAGACTCACCCTCTATGCCAACAAAAAAGCTGTTAGTAAGCAAAGAAAAATCGTTAGAAGTGGAGCAAAAGGCTCTCTCACATCACCATCACGTGAATGGGCTGATGCATAAATCTGAAAATCAAATGAAACGTATTACCACCCTTAAAAGCTTTATTCAAAGGAATAAGAAATTGACTCCAATTATCGTGAGCAATGCGAGTTAAAACCAGATAATGACTTCCAGAGGCAGAACATAAGAAGGAAAGCACAAAATACAGCTTATAATTGCTCATTTGACACATATAATAAGCATTCTAGTTACATAATTAATTTAAAACATTAGTGTATTTCACCACCACACATTAACACACAACATGCACAAGTCTTTGACACTGGATTGTCATCTGATGTTCAACTGGAAAAAAAATATATATATAAAATATTGCATGAGCCATGTAAAACTTTTTCCCCTTGTAAATGTTAAAGGCAAATAAAAGAAAAGTTATTTTACAGTAGCTGTTTATTGGCAAAGCTTCTGATTCTAAAGTGCGATTTGTGTGTTGACTTTTTTTCAATTCAGTATAGCACAGGATCCAGAACATTTGTTAAAATGCGCCAAACATTCCAAAACTCATCTGAAACAACAGAAAGACGCCAATTAATGTCTAAGAAAATTGAAACTTATTTACTGCACTCTTCAAGCACTATCATCTATCATTCAAAACAATCATCCACCGGGAAGTACTAAGCCATCATTTGTATATTTCCAATTTATGTGCATCAGTCTTTGAAGTTTCTGTACTTATTAAATTAAAAATACAGCAAGCAGTTTTGACCATCTGTACTGATTTATTTTTGAAAAATAGACTGTGCATCTGCCATTTTAATGAATGCAATGGTGATTTTGCGCGTCTGTCTCTCCGTGATGAATAGCAAACATAACTCCACTTTGTTGTGTCTAAACACACCTATTATAATCACTCAGAAGCTAAAATGAAAAATGGATACATCAGTTATAAAACACATACATTAAGCGGTCAAATTTAATTTTTATGTCAGTCCACTGGTGTAAATAAGCATAACCTAGGGGCTTAAAGCACTTTCACTTTACAAGACCAATACAGCACTAGAAACAGCGATGTATAACACATAAATATACACATCCATATGCAGTGGATACACGAAATATGGAGGGTTACAAGAAATGCTGTTTCTATAGAAACAGGAACCTCCAGACATATTCCTGCTTTATTAAAAACGGATTAGGCATTGTTCCCCACACTCCAGGGGACAAAAAACACTATTACAACAATGAAAAAGGGCTGCAGTTTTATCAGCTCTCCAGCTTTCATTATCTGCTATATTAAAGACAGCTCTAGGAGCAAGGCCAATTTTGTTTTGAATGACGATTATTAAATAATCCGTGCACTCTGCAGACACTCCTTTGTCTTGGAATTTTCCGGTTAATCTCAGAATATTGGGAAGTGAAATTCAGGGCAGAAGTAATTAGCCGGGAAACAATAATGGCTTAATATGAACTGTTTTGTTGTTAGATTGTAATTTTTCCATGAAAAAATACTAGCTGAGTACTACTACAATTTGTTATTTACAGCTGAGACACTTTTACCAAAGAGTAGACATTATTGCTAATATAGCTCAGCAGCATTTTCTGGTGCCATATAGTAGTGGCCAAAATCATACACAGTTTTGCTTGGTTTCAGTGGAAACACCCAGCAGTTACCAAAATACATAACCAGCAACTACGGAAGCATTCAGTAACGAAGGTCTAAAGCCAGAGAAAGGACACAGGAAACAAACCATTTCACCCTTTTTAATGTAAAAAAATGCCATAATGACCAAAAATCTACCATAAAATGCAGAATTCGAAATAAAAATATTTTCAGCAAAATGAAAAGAAACAAACGCATCTGAAGCTTTAAAGACATCACTTTATTGTAGCTTTCCGATATTAACTTTCAAAACAAGTGTAACTCACAGATGCTAAAAACACCTCACCTTAACAATAAAAACTACTGCTCATAATTCAAAAATGCATCCAAGGCCATATATACTGGAGCTACAGTATATAGGTGTCTATCCTATATAATAAGCATGATACGTAACAGTAAGGACAAAAGAAAGGAAAGAACCTAAATATCTTCTCATGCCAGAGGCAGTTCCACTTGAGAGCCTGTCTTTTCCACGGTGTATTCAACAAATGGTAGAATTCTCATGATTAGATTCTCTGTCATTGACATTGTGCAGAAAGTCCAATTTCTCTCTATCATTAGACATGTGAAGTGATGTGATATGCAGCAGAACCATCCCACAGAACACATTTCAAAATAGGAAGCTGAAAGGATACTACCTGTCAGAAATAAATATAAAGGAGTCGTATCCAATTTCAATTTGAATCCAATACTTTTTTTTTTGCTGTTGGTGCAATGAATCACAGAGAAACAATATGCCAGTCAGGTGACCGTGCTGTAAATCAGCGCCGGATAAAGTTCTATTTGAGCACCATACAATGTACCTCTGGGATGTAGACCGTGTAAGAAAACAATCATGGAAACGCCCCCAGTTGACTACTGAAAGGAAAGGAGGGAAATTAAGTGGACTTTAAATCAAAGGTATAACACAAAAGGACAAAAAACTAAGCTGGCCTACCTTTTAAATGGTAGTTGTATGCAGTCCTCACTATTAGGTCAACTCATTTTGAGTTAGCAGTTTTGTAGCCTGCGCTTCATATACCTCGGTTGGTCCAGAACTATGAAAGAGGCCCTTCCAAGTTTCCTCTGAAGGCACAGGCACTGCAGGATTTCACTTAACAGCCCCCCTTGCTGGAGAAGTATTTACAGTACCTGTCTTTCAACTGTCTCACAGCTGTGCCGTGCAGGAGCTGGTGTGTTGTGTTCCAGCAGGACAGGGACCCATTGTGTACAGCAAACTATGTATGGAGTGCTCTGACAGGTGCAAAATGACGCTGAGGAGAGGGCAGCTCTGCTCAGCTCGGAGTAAAGAAGAGTTTTCTCTCTCCAAGAGCAGTCTAAAAAGCACACAGTCTAGCTAACAAAGACAAAGGGAAAACACAATATTTTGTAATCCTCAGTGGAATGCATGTTTGAAGTGCAGTGCGCACAAAACACATTCAAAATGAATGCTGGATGCTCCAATTCCCTATGAACACCATGCTGAGCTACAGTAGTGAGAGGGGGTTCCTCAGACATGCAAGTGTGTTTTCTCATCTATACTAAAACATTAAAATATACATGATAATGCTGCCATGGATATAAAACAAGCGAAATATGTCTAGACTACCTCCAGGATCACATTTTCGAGTGCATGCTACACATGCAGGTTTAGCTGGGTAACATTCTCAGCAATTTTTAATTGGGGGGGGAGGCAGGAGAGGGGAGGGGTAAACCTGCTCTCTTTCAGAGTGAAGTCGTCAGCTGGCTCTTACAAGTCCTATACCACAGTAAGAGGAAACAACATCCATCAAGTTGCTCATGCTTCAGGAAAGCTTGACACGCACTTTCATCAGCTACTCCATTTTTTTCCCCCATTTTCCTTCTTTTTAAGAAAACAGACAGGAGGGTGCTGGGGTATTTTTTTCCAGAAGCAAAATTTCATTTCAAAACATCCCCTTTCACACACAGCAGCGCTGCGTCTTGGTTTGAGAGCAATCACTCACCCTGTCATTACCTTCGCTTCTCTGCTGCATCTAGATATTTACAACCCTTCCCTTCTCATTTCAAATAATTCCCCCGAGCTCCAGGTTACATGCCTCCGACAGATAATTAAATCATGGCTGTAAACACTCTGCTCCCTGACACCGGGGAATTTGCATTGTAGTTTTTAGTTACATATAATGCAGTGATATGGCCTTTCAATGAATTATGCACATTTAATGAGTTTATAACATGACTGAAACAGAAAAGAAAAACCTGTTTGGCAATTACTAAGATAAAAAAAGATTTAACAAATACCAGTTACAAAATATGAATATTAGGAAAACTAGAAAAGATGATGCAACTGAAAAAAACAACAACAATAACTTTAATATTCAGTTGTTTTACTCTTTAACTATCATCATCACAAGGTTTCTTTTCTTGAATGTCTCTCCAATTGTGGCTGCCCCAGGCAGTCTTTTCATTCCTAGTGTATGTATCATGTTTAGAAATTTCCTTGAATTCCTTAAGCAAGTCATACAGATGCATATACCACAATGCTTATCGAGTAGTGGTCAAGGGTAATCAACTTGTTTCCTATAGCACAGGATACAGCAATCACTTTTTCACAAACCCGTAGGAAAACATGGAAAGGCTGAAGATGAGTTAAAGATCTGGGATAGTACAATAGTGAGGTTAAGCACATTAGGATCCTTCGAATGAAAATGCTATTCAAAAGCAATTATTATTTCTACTGTTAAAGGAATGGGTTTGATATAAAAAAATCCGAGCCAGATACCCACACAGGTAATAAGAATATGCTTTATAAGCAAGGCCCTCAATTTAAATACCGTAAAAGAAAACAAATATCCATTATATGTTATCCTCCACTCTTCCAACAACATCAGATGATGCCGCTTCTATGACTTCCAATTGTTTCTGTGACTGCCCTCTGCATTTTTCTTGCTTTTTGAAGTTGCCAAACATGTGTTGTACCTAACTTTCTGAAAAAAAGAACTGTACATTTATTTCTACTGTAGTTGTACATTTTACACTTTATTTGTACATTTAGGAGAAAAAAGAAATTGAGCCATAAATGAACTCAAAAAGTAAGAAAATAACTCTTTTCAGAATATGACTTCAACAGAGTGGACAATTTTAATGATCTGTAATGATAGTAGACTTACTGAATATTTAACCACTGCTAACCTGGCACAGATCAGTCCAGGAAGTGAAGTACATATCACTGTATCTAACATTTACTGACGCTCAGAAATGCAACTTACCTTTCAGGCCTTGAAACAAAATGTCACAATATGGTTTTCATTTGCTGACCTTTCTGAGATACAAACATATGGTAGCTACGGTACCTTACAATGCAAAATGAAATGTGGCCTGTGTCATTTCTGCTGAGGTTGCTATCACTCAATCCTGCCGTTTAAGAAGGCTTTCAAGTGTAGGAGGAAGTGTTGTTCAAAATCTGTAATTAGTATAGCCATTTAGGATTCACAGATAACCCATCAGGTGACTCACTTGACTGTAGCTCCTAGTTAAAGATTAAAAGGTCCTCAGACAGCAAAGCGATAACCAATTATGTGTGTGTATGGTGTCATAAAAAAATAACCAATTTGAATGGGCAGGTAAAAACATACCTCACGGCTAGCAAAACAACCTTTGCCATCTCAAAACAGCTTCTCAGACAGGGAAAAGGTAAAGACAATTACCATTTGGTGAGCTTGTAAACATATTGTTGTGGTGCATAGCCAAGCTACTACTCAAGCTGAAGAATAAGAGACCAAGACCATGTTCACAAGAAATTAAGACATTAACATGAAATCTCACATTATTCAAGTAAACTGTACATAATTTTACAACACTAAAACTCCTACTATTAGACAGAACAGAAAAAAACTTGAAGGTTTAAAAACTTTACCTACAATAGTTTACTACATTAGAGGGTATGCTATGACAAAATTAAGATACATTTCTTTTAATTTTAACATGAAATTAAGTTGTAAGGAATTGCAAGAAATTAAGTGGTAAATCGGAAAAAAAACATGGTACTCAAAAGAAACTTTGTGAAGGACATTAAGGAAAACATTCTGCCATTTTACTGGACTACACTTGTCCTTTCAGGAAACTTCTATAAATTGTACAGACATCACTTTCACAAGAATCATGAGCTATTTTTATGCACACCAACACTTCCCAAACCACACACCCATCCACCAAGTAACTGTATAATTACAGAGTAAATTACCACGTTTTTTATCAGAACATGTATTACTTTGAATGAGAGTAACAAGACACTAAAGCCCTAGACTTCATTAAAAAACTAATGATTCTAATTTAAATCTATCCTCCACTGACAGTACACAAATTTAATAAAATCATACTTAGATTAAACATTTTAACTAAGTGATTACAAAAAAGGAAATGAATCGCACTTTTTCAGCTGGAGGAGATAATGGATATCCAAGTGTTTTATGAAAAGGACTCAATTTAACTTTGTTCCCTTGGATTTAAATGCAAATTAAATTAAAAATGACTGGTTATAATACTGAGTGAAAGGGAGAAAAACCATTTAAATTTCCTTTCAGAGATCTAAGAAAGGTCTGTAGAGCCATACAGCACAGGTTGTCAAATTTATCTGTAGATTTCAGATTTCACCTTTATTAGGTCCAGTACTCCATGTAGATACGCGTTAAGGAAGAATGTGGATCCGGGGATTTCACAAAACCACTAAATAATTCAGTAAATACATTAAATCCCTGGTAAAGCATTTAGAAATTCCATGATAGTAAGAGTGTGAAATCATTAATGAGACAATGCATCAAAAAGGAGCAACAGCATAGATCAAGAGAGAAAAAAATCATAAAATTATAAAAAAAGCATATTTTTCCATTTTCATCTTAATGAAAGTATTTGATTAATCATTCAATCATTTTATTTGGCACAGCACAACTTTTATTTGGCAACACTTTGCTGCAGAGGACTTTACAGTTAAATTACACTGCATAGTTTGGTTTAAGATAAGCTACACATGTGAAACAAAAGAGGTGAAATGTTTTATCTCACCTATAAGGGATGACGTATTCAAAGATGCATACAAAGAAACTGTCACAGTGTTTTCTGAAATGCAGTTTTTGAATTAAGGGGAAGGTTCAGTTTTGGACAAACACTGTCGCTTTGAAACAACTTTTCAGGAAAATCAAAAGACTATATTAGAAAATCTTCCCAACAATGTGGTCTATTAAACCATCAATTGAATGAGAAATTCCCCCAGGTCACATTTAGTTACAGCCTTTAGACTTTGCCCTTTACAATCCCAGAAGGATAACCCACCCAAAGCAATAACTCTTTGTAATAGCTTCATTAGAAAAGACAGGGTGTTACAGTATACAACATAGATTACTTAGTTCCTTAAATTACATCATCGGAGTGCATTCCCAGAAGAATCACAAAGAGCCAAAAAGCACAAAAGTAAAAAGGTTAATATGCACTTAGTTGACAAGAGGTCC
This sequence comes from Atractosteus spatula, assembly GCF_055471065.1. Lineage (NCBI taxonomy): Eukaryota > Metazoa > Chordata > Actinopteri > Semionotiformes > Lepisosteidae > Atractosteus > Atractosteus spatula. The sequence goes on along the minus strand of NC_142721.1, from coordinate 10,327,195 downwards.
AGGTAATAAACATTTCAAAGGCTATTTTCCAATAATCTCATAATAAGTCAGCATCACAAACAAATTACATTCACTTAATTAAAAACAGGCTTAAAACAGACAGCTGTTTAGTACTGAAAAACACAGTCATACCCCCCCCCCCCCCCCCACACACACACACACCAAAAATAAATAACTGTTTCTTAATTACTGCTAATAAGGCTGGTGAGTTTCCACACTATTTGCTCATTTACAACCTGGTCTCAGTCCAGACCGACTCTCCCAAGTCATATATCCCTTTGACTGCCATACAGCATACTCTCATACAGCATCTGCTCTAGGGAACCTGAAGTAACAGCTGTCGTGACTGGTTACCATGGCAGCACTACTGTTAACTACAAAGAACCCCACACAGAAGTGATAAAGAGCTAGTTCGGATAAAATCATATTCATTCAAACCTCTGCAGTATGAGGGCTACTACTGTACTCATGCTTACCCTACACTGCTCTTTCTAGGAATATTAATACAGGAAAAAGAGAAAAATAAGGCTCAGCCACCTCCCAGTGAAAGGCTTACACCTCAGAGATATGAGTGAGATCAAGTGAACTGCAGACAGCTGCTGGCTACCTGCAGTGTGGCTCAGGCTCAAAGAGTCATTTGTCTGTCTGTCGCACTGCTGCTTTTTAAATGCAGCTCTCCTCATCAAATGAAACGGACATATGCAGAGCTGAAAAAATAAATGGTTTTCTTAAGTCTAAGGTCTACGTTTGTGCCGATAGATACTGCTGTACAGTCATGTCAAAGTACAACATCTCAGCTGAAGGATGACACCACCTACAGTACAGGGTAACTCTTATTTGGTTGTAGGTATGGAAAGGGTAGCAAAGAACATCACTGTAAAAATTACTGAATGAATAAGATCCATGAATTTAATCCTGTACTGTTATTTAGTCAGGAGGTTTACACAAAACCTCAATGTCTCAATAAGCTCAGATGTCACCTTGATTTTAACTGAGTATTAAGAGGCTGAACAATGAAGCAAAACAAAATCAATATCACCTCATTGGGAAAGTCAGAGGATTGTATGAAACCTTAAGGTAAAAGATTATGGGTTTTAACATACACTAGAAGGTTAAGAGGGCACAATAATCAGTTTCCTTGACTCAGAGACAGTTATACGCTCTCTAACAGAACATTTGTGGTACATGTTAAAAAACCTGAAGAAAGCAAGCTGGAGGAGCTGGAAAGATTTAGCACAAGGTCTAAACTGCTTTGAGAAGATTAAAAGCATTAAATGGCTACAGGAAGCATCTTCTCATGGTTATCAAAGCCAAAGGAAATTATTTAATGGAATATGGATAAATGTGTAATTCTTGCATTCTGAAACACACAAACATTCAAAGTTTTTCCAAACATCTTTTGCTTTTGATTTTGTTCCTATCAAAAATTACCAAAAGTATACTTTCATGTTAAATCAACTTTCTGCCACTGTTCACCAAAGGAATGATTAGTCTTGGATGTCCGTTAGTGGATATATTAAAACACTGAGTGGTGAGGGGGCAGAACAGCGCAACACAGGGTCACAGGAATGGAGCTGTGGAGAGACGCTGAAGGCCGTGGTACTCAAGTCCCAGGAAACTCGGCAATCAAGGGAAAAAAACACACCTGGGAAACATCTGCTTCAGGTATTTAAGTAAAAGAAAACATACCAGACTGACCAACTAGCAGGGAAGAGCAGAGGTGGCTGATAGGGACATGGATTGAGCTGGAGAGAGAAGGAGTACTGATTTTGTTTTGGGGAAACCCAACATTTGGAGGACAACAGATTGGACTAGGACACAAGGATGCAGAAATGTACTTTATTTCTTCCTGGATATTTCACCTAAACAGTGGTGTAATGCTAGAATAGCTGCCTATAACAGATGCCTGCTAATGCACCCTTAGCCTCAGTGTGTGAAAATAGATATGAACAGTGAAGACTTATGTCAGTTTTTTTCATCTAAAACTGACCCAACACAATGAAATTTCAATATATACAGTACATTAAACAGCACTTAACCTTATTAAGGTGACTGATTTTTTTTTAGGTCACGATAATGGCTGTGTTCTATGCTTTGAAATGCTGACTCCTTAAATAGAAGAGTTGCCCACTCAATGTCTTGCAGACTGAAAGGTCAGAGCAATTTAAAAGTCAAGGATGAAAGGAAAAGTTGAATCCAAAGGCTCAGTGTAAATGACTTCCACTCACTATTCTACAGACTGCTGGTTTAATTTGAAGGCGCTGGGGCGAAACTAGTATCCAATCTTTTTTTTTTGTTCTCAGAACAGGGTATTTGAAACTTGAAATGGCTATAAGCAACTACTCTGAGATTTCAGCCAGGTACCCCTGTACTCAGCATGACCCAGTATCATATTTAAGCAAATGCAGTTATGTGTTTTTTTCAAGCCATCGGAGTTGACAAGTGGTTGAATTATGAAGTACATGTAGAATAAAATGGCAGAAAAATAATGGGTTTAGTTTCAGCATTCAGTAAGCATTTCTAAACCACTACCTTCTGCTGCACAAAGGTCTCTCAGTGGTAATACTGTAAAAAACCATGGTGCAGTGAAAAGATTATGAATTTGTTTTTCTGACACTTAGATGGATCAATACAGGGACAGTTAAATGCTGGATATAAAGAACTGTTTTTAGAGTCACATAAAAAAATGGTCTACTAAACCAAACATTGGTTTGATTTTGTGAATTGCTGAATGCTCTGGGTTCCAGCACAAAGAATCAGACTGTAAGTATTAGTTATCAACGCCCACGATCTGCTTCAGGGAAAATGCTTTTTATAGTGTGGAATTATCAACCAGAGGTTCACTTCAGGATAAGACAAATCAAAGACTCGTAGAAAAAAATAACAAACTTGTATACAGTGTAAGAATTCCCCAAGAGAGCCTGACAATGCTATTCAGGAAATGAAAGGCTCAGTCATCAACAAGAATTCTAATACATTATATAATTGGGAGTCAATCTGGAAAATCTATGCAATTAGGTTTTTTGTTCTTACCCTGGATTAATGCAATATTACTCAAACCCTGGACTGGCTCATTTTGCTACTCAGCACAACAGGCATTTATCATCCACAGAAGTCTTTTTCCCCCCTAAATTTAAACTATGTAGGCTAAAATGTGACAAAATAATCTCTTCAGCCTTCAATGTGAATTATATATAGCTCAATTTTGAAACTTTGATGAATGATTTAACAGACGAGTGCCCCTTCACAAATGAATCTTCACAGCGTTTATTAAAGTACCCATTTGAGCGCTCCATTTATTTGTGGTGCATTTTCTCCCAAAGTGTTTTTAAGCAACATCCAATGAAATTACATTCATTCTTGCAATGAATGTGCTTACGGTACGGAAAATGAATTACTATTGAGAGGAGGTGAGCTAAAATGCCAGACTCAATGATATTAAACACCAGTCATGCAAACATGTGTGAACACTTCAGAGCTGATATTATACACATACCCTTCACCATCCACAACAAGCAAATGCTTTCCAGCTTAATCGCAGTCTAAATCACCAGTGCGTCTGCAAATCGACCCCTTAAATTAGAGCTCAGCATATTTTGGGAACAGCCACAAAAAAGCAGAATGAAAGCATTCACAAAACCCCGCTACAGATGACAGGACTCTGCCTCTTCATTTACAATACTCTTAGACCCCTGCTATGACAGCTTTCACAGACCCAGCTGTACTACTGGAAGCAATGGCATCAAATTGTCTATTAGCAGCTAACTACCAGGCACAAGCACATTAAAAATAATGCTGATGCTTTAAATGGCAGAAGAGGGTATTCAGCCAATAGAGTCTGAAGGACGCTTCAATGTATATATAACCTATCATAAAATCTAATTTAAAACAATTCAAGTAATTCCTCATGTACCATTAGGAAAAAAAATGAATAATTCTTCATAAGGAAAAGTTTGAAAGTAACACTTTTTGTATTTCTAAGGCTGGAAATAAACAGTGCAGGTAACACTACCCACAATCCTTGCTACTTTTCTCCTACTGGCTCAGCAGAAGCAGTTTAGCTCTGAGCAGCCATTGAGACATCCGTTTCCCATGGTCCACAAAACCCCCTTCAGGCCAGTCCTGGAGCCCTACAGGCAGGTCTGCAGAAGCCGGCACAACAGAGGAAAACCTTCTTCAAAGAACCACTGGACTGGTGCTAAAGACAGGACAACCTGTCGCAATACTCATCATCTATTACTACACTGGGCTCTTGCCATCAGACACTACAATCACTGGCTCTCCCACCATAGCCTTTGTGATTTCCCAAGTGTAAACGTAGAATATGACATGTTTGTTCTGCAAATACCCCCAGTTTCAGAAGGCCATGTCTACAAAATGTTAACTACAGCTCCTTTAAGCTCTTCCTCAGTGCTGATCAGATAGCCTACACACAGAAATGACCACACATAACCCCATTCAAATGCTTTTTTATCTGTGCCATAGCATGCACGGTAGTGCTATGTATATGATTATAATCAGAATATATAAAAAAAGAGAAGAAAATGACTGATTACACTGATCCATTAAAATCATGCTTCCTAATATCAGAAAACCACTTTTTTTTTTCAAATTTGTGTTTCATGCTTTCTGAGCCACCACAAATTCAGTGAACCTGCACTGCACTGCCATGTGACCACAGATTGAGATGCATTACAAAAAACGCTAGACTGAGCTGAACGGATGTAAAACGAGAAGCTCACACAAGCCAAGCTTTACAACTGTGCCTTGGTACTTTACACAGGACTCACAAAACACATTATATAATCACCACCAAGAGCCGCCACTTTTTCTCAGAGACGTACAAGAGAGTCAGGCAAGCACTAGTAGGTTGGATTCTAGCCATAAACACAGACTCGCCCTCAGGCTTTTAGTTCTTCATTCCAATCATATATCCATTCCAGCATTCAGACGAGATATGACACTTAATTATAATGCTCATTAGAAACAATAAACCAATGAACCAGTAGTAAAAAACATCTCTTTCACCCAGTTATAATGCCTTTGTTCTGATCATAAATCCTGAAGCGAGGCCTGGAAGAAAAAGGCAATGTGCCTGGGTGGCTGGGACAGATTCCCTGGCAAGGTGCCGTCTCAATTACAGGTCGCAGCCAATATCCCAGATTACACCAGTAATCCACTGCAGTTTGACACTGGGAGCTGATCCATTAATCCACAGTCGGATGCTCGGTCACTATCCTCTTCCACCAGTGCCTGTAAGCTGATCGGCAGCCTGCTGGCTTTAGAGTGGCAAAGTCTGTCGGAGACCTTTGAGTGTCTGCGTGTGTGGGAGCAACACGTTAACTGTTTTGTCTCTTTCGTGTTCCAAACAAATGACTACAGCAGTCCACAAACTACATGAGCAAAACCGCAACAGTGAAGGCCTTGGTTTCAATCCTGAGGATCTGCCTTTGTTCTTCCCATGATGCATGGCCATCTTCCCAATGTATCAAGCCATTTTTGAACGTCTGTAGAACTGAACTGCTCCCTAATCCCATTTGCTAGGAACAGGTATGTTCACAATCTGACTACAGAAGCTTAGAATGCCAGAGCCTCAGGCTTTCTTAAAAAGGCTTCACGCTGAGACAAAGGCATCTGCTTTTCACTGCCAAGGTCACAGACTATGCAACAGCCATGTCTAATGCCATTGAAGGCCAACAGAAATTACACAGAAGCACATGGCAAAAGGAACTGAAACGCTCCAAAAGCACTAAAGGATCAGAGGCTAAGGATACCAGGAGTCTGTTTCAACATGTTCATTTGTGTTGCAGCACATAAAGTATCTCAGCAGGAGACAATACAGTGAAGCTCATTGCGATGCTGAGCAGTGTGGCTGGATTCAATGGCTAGTTACTATATATGGCACCAAAAGGTTTACATCTGTACAGAGCTGTGCGATATAAAACAAATTGGACCAACTGGAATTAATAATAATAAACTTTATTTTATATAGCACCTTTAAAGGTGGCTTCTCAAAGCGCTTTAAAGAATGACAACAATAAATAAAAATAATACACAAGATAAAACAGAATTACAATACACAGAGGAGACTGTGGATGGTGGTACTAAGTATAATAGGAGCAGAGGGGTAAAGAATGTAACCAGTTAAGTAAAGGCTCTTCTAAAGAAGAAGAATTGTCTAGTTGTGCCACAGAACGGATGTAATAGTACCTTCTGCATATTCACCTACATCAGGCATCCAGATCAACAGATGTTTCTGTCAGATACCCTATGATATTGGTGTTTTGGTGTTCTTGGGTGAGCTGTGCGATTTTCTTTATTGTCACTGCCTCTTTATTGTAACATGAATGAATGCAAATATCATCAATTCTCAAGGTTAAAGTAAGTTTAAAAGAGTTCTACAGCCTTCAAAATATTTCTGGGAACAGCCCGAACAATAACAAAGCCCTTCGAGTCACCATTTCACTAAAGCCTAGTTTAACGTGTGCACTGGGAGTCATACTATGGCTTCTTTATATCCACTTCGAAAACATATCTGACAATAAGACCTTCCAGTTCACCATTCCTGTCAGAGAGAAGAAGCATATTGCAAAATCACCCCCCAGATCCTGCAACTTAAACACTGACACAAAAGCACACTTCCCAGAGACGCTGAAGCACATCACAATTGAGACTGAAACCAGACAGCCCAAAACATATGGCAAAATCGAGGGCCAGTTACTGTTACGGAAACACTCACTCACACACAGCAGCAAATCGGGAGCAGTTCCACAAGAGCTCTGCTCAGAAATCAAATATTGAAAAGGTACAAGACAGGGAGGCAGACCATGCATGATGGAACAGCAGCCTTTTCAAATGGATCAGCATACTTCTCTCTTGGTTACACGTTCCAGTCCACAGTTCAGCTTGTGATTGCCTCAGTCAGACAAAGAGCTAGCTAGTCAATAGCAACCTTGGCTTGCTGTGCCAACATACACTTGTCATTTTTGCAACGTTAGCTAGGCATCACTGATGTTCAGTAAATTGGCTAAATTTACACAGGAGTGCTCATATATATTATTCATTTATTCATCAGATTCATCAAATTGGATGGCTATATATTTCAAGGAGGTACAGTTGCACCTTTTTAGTTCTTGCAGAGCAATTAATCTGTCCAGGTAAAGAAGCTTTCATTGAAAAGCTTTGCTCCCTAGCCCATGACCAAAACCAGCACAGAAAGATTTAAATTTCCAGGAGGATAAAATATAAGCTCGTCAATCATCTTGATAGTGTCAAGGCCAGCTGTGAACCAAAGTGACTATTTGCAGAATATGATCTGGTCCATTTGTAAGGTGTGGGGTCACCCGATGAAGAGGAAACCCTCTTTCTATTGTGGAGAGAGTGGATTCCATGTTGGCAGGGAGCCACCAATGTTAGTGTTGTCTTGCTTTAATTAGAACCATGATTCAGCTACACTGTGGGTCTATGCTGTAGCTCTCTAATAAGCCCATTTGAGTCTTTGTGATACCTCTTAATTAGCCAGAGTGAAAAAATAAGCATGTCTATGAATGCTTTTCCACCAACTTCAGGAAATTATTCCATTAAAATTTACATTAACCATTATGTAATCGTTAATATGTAACGATTATAATGAGGAAAAAACATTTAAAAACAGGACAAAATCTCCTGATGGGAAATTGTTAAAAATGACTCATCACGATATCAAAAAGGTGAAAATAAGTTCTTGAAACTTATTGAACCTATTGTTCTTGAAACTTACTAGCTATTAATGCTAAAAGTAAAACACACTGCTTCTAAACAAGTAACAGCAATCAAAATAAACCAGAAATGTGGAGAAATATGCCACATATAACAGAATATATAAGTTACATGCACAGCATAATCAGCTCACCTGCGCCTCAACCCCTTACCCCACTTTTCAGAATAAAGGCTGCAAACATGAAGCTGGTCTGATGGCTTTTTATCTACCTCTCCAGAGTAAAACTGACAACACAGCTGAATGCTAGAGACAAAAGGCATAAACAATATCTCTGACCAAGCCACTGATATAAAGACAACAGTGATTACCATCAAAACAAAAGGCAAAAAAGAATTACTTACACACTCACTGCATAAAATGGAAGCTTATTTGAAATGTATAATAGGGGTTTTACTAATCCAGTTACTCCATAAGTGCCACTAGACACTAAAATCTCTTATTTCAAATGGAATTTTCAAAAGGACATTCTAAATGAATGTACCGTATTTGCCCAAAATGAGGTTGTTTCACACAGTCCCGTCATCTAGCAGGTTAAAAAGAAAAAAGATCTACGGGGCTTGTAAAACAAAATGTCTTATAAACCAGTACAAAATGGGGTGGGGTGGGGTTGTGAGATTCAAATCTACTTTTCTGCGCAGTTCAACAAGTGGTGGTAGGTGATAAATGGTACCAAAACTTCAATAGTAATTGAAATTTACTGGAAATATTAAAAACAAAACAAAAGCCATTTTTTTTTACCAAAAATTAACTACAAAATGTTTAACTAATGGCAATACAAGGAGCAGAGCTGGGTGTAAATTAAACTAAAGTAAATCAATATATCTTTCCTCTGCCTTTTGTACACACATTTGTTTGCTTTTTTTAAATTTAATTAGCATTATCTTGTTCTGAATTACAGGAAGCATTCCTGCTGAACTACAATATTACTCATGCACTTGCATGTGTGCAGCAATAACTTATGCAAGATCATTAAAAACTCATGCTAATGAAGACAGGCCGAGTTGGGGTGGGGGGTGCACACAAGTAGGAAAGGGTGCATTCATGCATTACTCACATTTCTAGATGGGAAATGTCAACAAAGGAACATAAGCTGCAGTCATGGCTTCCACATGCTTGCAAAACAACAGAAGAAAAATCTACATCTCCTCCTACAGTATCAGAAAATCATTAGGCAATGTCAGGGTCTTCAGTACCATCCCCCACTCCAAACCCCTGCTTAAACTGACAATTGTTCTTAAATTGTAGTCTACAACTTACACCTCTGTATTCCACCTCCAATAATAAAACAGTGTTTTAGTTATGCTGCTCTAAAGGTAACAGCGATGTCCAATGAGCAGATTTTTTGAGCAGATCAGACTTCTGAACAATTAGCCACTGCGACTACATCGACCTGTTTCTACTGAATAACCCACATTCTACACATTTTCATACGTTCAGTGTGAGGCCTGTTAAAGTGCAGATTCTATCAGCTTAATTGCATTGCTGATAACAACCCAACAGTGATCCCAACAGCACACAGCAAACCACCAAACCACTCAAAAGAGAGTAAGAATTGTTCTCATTCAGCTCATAGCCCACAGCATTCCAAAACATGTTAGCCAGACTGAATACAGGAGGTGCCATAATCCCCTAAAACACCCAACAATACCTCCTAGTTAACTCAGTTACCTGTAAAGTGCTTTGAGTGGAGTGTCCAGAAAAGTGTAAGCAATTTTAATAATTGTGTAAGCAATTATTATTATTATTATTATTATTATTAAATTGGAAAAGAGAGTGTAGTATCCCACCACACAATCCAAAAAAAAAAACATTGGTGATAATAATAAAAGTCACTATAATCTTAAAATGTTCAAAAAACGCCCGGACAGGTGTTTTCCAGGCAGAAACATCAATCGTGTGATGAAGAAAGATTGGGGGAAGCAGGAGTACATGCACCTCCTGGTGGTTAGCGTAGACCCTCTGTTGGGCACCGGTGATGTTAGGGCCATCCGGTCAGCACTGTCATCATAGGGGTTCCACTTTCCATGACTCCAAACCAGCTACTGTACCTTTGTGAAATGCCTGTACATTTATCAAGAAAGACCAACTGCAGCATAAAATAATAAAAATCATGCTTGAATCAAACCACAAACCATTTATGTTGATCCTTCGCTGACCAAGAAGAATTTTCCCAAAGGGTTATCTTTACCCTTGTCTTTACCCCTTGAACAGGGAAAGAATGAATTTGGACCTCTGTGTTCAGCAAATGCTTTAAAAACAGAGAGCCAGGCTTCCTACTAAGTTACACTGCACCATTGGACATGGAAGTTAACAAGGTCGCTCCTATTATCTTTGCCTGCCAGAGTAACTCACTCGTGTCCTGCACACAGAGGTATATCTCTATTCCTCTCTCACCCCACACAGACCAAGGCAAATGACAACTACTGTATATTGCATCGTTGTTAAGGTCCTTATTGAAAAGTCTTTTTCCATACATCACAGTAAAAAAAATATTACATAAATAATAAGTAAATAGAATTTAAAACATGAATTTCTCTTAATTTAATCCAAACACACATGTTAAAAAATAGGGACAATGGCAAAACCAATTTTAGCAACAGGTACCTTAAGAAACAAAAAATACTGAAACCAGCACAATATCTTACTTATAAAGAAACTATACAACACAGACATGCCCCATTCGTGGATGGAAACCCTTCTAAACGATAAAACAAAATCCCAAGCGCACAAATTAAATAGCATCTTATTACGAACACAGGTAAACTACATTTTTTGTGTGATTGTTTTCATAACGACAACAAACTCAAACTCAAACCCAAGAAGCAAATGGAGTTGATCAATAGATCAGTGAGCTCCGCGCCACCAAGCATGCTGGCTGTGCCCACCGGCAAACCTCCCCAGCATGCCCCAGAGGATGATCCGCAGGGGATCAGGACACCAAACCGGGACAGGAATCCCCGCCTCTTCCCTGATCCCCCTCTCCGGTCGGGAGGCAGTGAGCCCCGAGATGTGCCACCTGCCCCAGGTCAGCACAGGACGGCAGCTGCGCACACAAAGCCCAGCGCTGAGGGAGTCACCGGGCCAGGCCGGGCCTCGGAGCTGCCAGCAGTCCCAGGGGACTGCGTTACCAGCACATTAGCGGGAGAAACGACGGGGGCAGGAGCTAGGAAAGTCGGGGAAGTGAGAACCAAACAAAAAACCACGCATGCAGACACGCACAGAGCAGCTGGTCAGTGGGACACCGTCTTCACCTCTAATCTGTGCCTGTGCACTGAGCGAGAGGGAAATGCCATGATTTGCATGACAAGAAGAAAGCAAAGAAGAAAAAAAAAAGAGTGATAACAAAGCAGTTCTGCGAGGAGTGATAATGCCATGGATATCGGGAGCTAATTTATAAAGGGAAGGGGTTCTGGGGATGGGGGGGGGTAGATGGGACCTCAACTTCACACATTTGATAATACAGATTAAAATACTCATTAATAAGCCACAGACATGTTAACACAGACACAGAGTGACGTTTCAGGCTTTCTCCTCGAGAGGACTTCCACAACCTGCATGAAGATTAAGTCTCATTCCATTTTTTTTTGGTATTGTTTGTGCAATCCTATTACCATTCATGTAAAGGTCACAAATCCATCACATAAATGATTTGCTAAAAGTTCAGGTTATCCGCTAAACCCCTCTTTTTTTTAGATGATTTTTCTCAGCTGGTACTTCTTACTGTTCAGTAGCATCTCACCCTTATATGTGTCAGGAGAAAAAGAAACAAAAAACTTAATGTAACGTGATCATAAGAAAAGCATCCACATAAAGACACTAGTGAGATGTTAGTTCAAAGTGAGCCACTCAGAGTGTATCACAAGATAAATGCTGGTAAAATTCAACATTCTGAATGAAAACAGGTTATTTTCCCTGTATTTTTCACCATTAGTATTGACAGTAATACTGATGCCACATTGCAAACATTTTGCTGTATTTGATCCAGTGTAGAAATATAGAAATAGGTGTTGCTATCTTAGGCGGAAGACACCAACCACATTTAATGACTGTTTGTGCAACTGTTGTCAGAGGATGAATTTAAGTACAATTGCACTGAGCTGATAAAGAAACAAGGCATTTACCCTCTGGATTTTACAATCACACAGTGCTTCTATTTTAAAAAGCCTTTGAAATGTTCAAATGTTATTGAAGTTTATCACTGAAAAACACAGGAAGCCCAAGGCCGTGGGATATTGTGTGACACTGCCTGGGTGTACCAGTATTGTGCTGCCTTAGCAGATAGTCACTGTAATAAATAGTATCGGCTACAAAGAAAGCTTTTCTTCCCCAGTTTGTATGTCTCTCTCTCAGGGGAATATGCTGCTCTATGCAGAACAACAAGCCCTATACAACACTGCTGAAGATAAAGAACACAAGAAATGGGCCAGTAGCAATATACTGTGTGACTTGAAAATAAAAAGGAATTGAATTTAATATGACAAATGCCAATTACTCTTTCCACTCATATGCATGTAACATTACTAGGCTCTTAATGGTATCAATGATAACCTTTTTTCCATGAGGAATGTTTTTAAATTCTGTAACTTTTCCTTCTCAAAAACCACAGCTGAAGACAGGGGGGAAAAATTAATAGGATAATAGGACAATGGGTGTCCTGCTATAAATATTTGTCACTTTCTCTTCTATTTCAAATACCATGTGTCAAAGCTATTTCATAAATTGTAGCATTAACCAACACAATTATCTTCCAAGATAGGAGCATGTCAACCTGAATACTGTTCAAGGGGCATTCAAAGCAAGAATTACTTTGACAAGATCGGGATCATTGCTTAGTGGTTTATATATGCAGATGGAGTCAATAAGAGCTTGTGTTCAATATTTAACAGATGTGAGAACAGCGAAAGACAGCTTACCTCATCTTTAATATTTTAGTAAGTTTTTGCCACTCTCTGAACTCATAAGATCAATAAAACAAACTATTGTGACTGTGCGATATACTGTAGGCGTCTGTAAAATATTCCAATGTAATAGACTAAACACATCTGATTATAAAGTCTCCTACAAGTCATCCTCAAAATATTCACTCAGACTAAAATGGACAGATATTACCATTCACCTTCAAATGGGACCATGTGGAAGCATCAGCCTTTGCAGTCTTCATATAACACAACTAAGGTCAAGAGCAGGGTAAATGTGAATTGAATGGTAAACCGCTGTGGTGAGATAAGAGCAGAGCTGAATAAAAACATTTTTTTTCAAAGAAAACTTAGGACATTATATTCTTCACAGGATAAAATAGAGAATATCAGTACCTCATATGAATAGCATGTAGAGTCTTCATTTCTGTATTGTAATACCCAGGAAATACCTTTACAGTACTTAAGAAAGAAATGTCACATCACATCTTTTTTTCTCGCAGATCCAAAGTTAATATTTTCACATTTTCTGGAATATGTGATCACAGAGCTATTCGATAAATCACTCTATCTAAAACATCCTGTTACAACATTTTTAAAAAACAGTTGAAGGTAATGATCAGCTTAAACAGAAAGTCTTCTGAGCACAGAAACACTGATGTTAGGCATTTTTATATACCACAATTAATGATACAACTTTAGCTGTGAGCATATTTTTTCTTCTTCAAAAGAAGACTGCCCTTCCACCCAAAAAGGTGAGCAAGCTCTCCTTCTGTTTCTAAACTGCTATCCGATTGGGCCTCCCATGGCTTAAAAGCCATTATAATTAATTAAGGCTCTTCCCATGTTGTTATTTGCTTAATGACAGCAGGCAGTCATAAATAACTCCTCTTTGAATCTCTTCCTTCCATTAAAGGACTATAAAGAGAGCCAGCGACTTGAGGAGCACAGTTTCCCGTTAACCTGCCCAGAAGAACGAGCCCCTTTGCTTTCTCCCTATTGCAAAAATCATCATTTAAACCTCCTCTGTAATGGCGGTAAGGAGGATGAACCACCTGTGTCAAGGGCAGCATCGATTAGTCTCTTTATACGACCACGTTTACAGTTACATTCCACCATAACAATAAAAACCAGGAAGCATCAGTACATATGGTTTTAACAGAAGGCATTAGTGTGCCAGCTGAAACTCAGAAGCCTTTTACTGATAGTTTAGGATGGCCATTCTTTATTATTGTTCCCAGCAGATAAGCTACAATTCAAGCTTTTTTTTTTACCTCTCAACTCCTTTGCTGCACTTAGAAATTATAGAAAACTATAAATACTCATGGCATGCATCAGCCAAAGTGTGCTCACTTTTTCAAGTCCTGGCTGGTGGTTACAACCTCCTCGCCTGCACTCACGCAAGAACAAGGACGCGTACACATGCTCGGCCCGCCCCGCCCACATCCTTGTCCCAACAGGGGGCGCCGTGTGGCCGAGTACAGAGAGAGCCCTGGCCAACTGCAGCTCAGCTCAAACCCGTAATGCCTGGATCATAGATCTCAAGCAAGCGCCTTTACTGCTTGAGCCCCATAAAATCTGCTTACTAATACTGAGGAGTTCTAAGCAATAAAAACCACAAAGGCTCTTCAATACCCACAGGGGGCTGTCAAACAATCAGTTAACACTATTAGTATTCCAGGCAAATTATGTGGTGTGGGCGAAAAAAAATCTAATCCTATTTTGAAGTATCTGTTTGCAAGTGTTGGGTGAAGTAACTGCTGTGATAAACAACCAATAGTAATGGGAGAATCAATACTACTTAAAAAGACTTAAACCCAAGCAGCTTCTAGAGTGCTCTAATAAAATCTATTTACAATTATAATCACAAAGTGTACATACTAAAGCTGTTTGGCAGAACAGAGAGGAAATGAAGATATCCTTAATTACTCAAATTAAGGATAACAGAGCACCTAGGCCAGGAGGTGTCAAACACATTTGCAATGGCAGGCCAGATTCGATCTAAATGTACTTCAATTGGGCCAAACATAGCATGAATTATTGAAATGCAAGACACAAACCTTAAATAGTATTATTTGCAGTGCTTTGCACTTTTTGGAGTTTATACATTAAATCTCTCTTTAAAATGCAATTAGAAATGATTGCGTCTTTACTAGATACTGTACCGGCTCAGCTAAACTCACTGGTTACTCTTCGAGTACGGAATATTGTTTCGCATTAACTGTAATTATTTAAAATATCGGAATGGTGATTAGTATACCCTACATAAAACTTTGATGTGTTGAAAAGAATATTGTTGGAATGTCTCATCCAACTACTGACAAAAAAGTGCAACTATACTGAATGATGGGTTAATGTATGATGAACAATTGATTTTCCTAACTTCTGCTAAAACAAAGTGTTTATTTTAACACCTCTTTGCTGCTAAATGAGTCTTTTTCATTACAACAAAGGTGATTCCCCTTGAGATCTTGCTTATTAAGTAATTGCTTTTCTTTGCCAGTGTTTCACATGTTGCAAAAGCAAAGAAAATAAGGAAAACATTTCCCCCTGGCTGTAAAACTTAAAGTGACAGAAAGACATTTGCTTTGCCTTAAATGTAGCTGCGCTGTGCATATGTTTATCAGTTTATACTTTCTTACATATTTTGTCTCATTACTTAGATAAATGAGATACATGAGCTAATTAATCATGATAAACAAGCAATAGTGTCCTTATTTTGACAATCCAGTACTCTTAAAAATGAGTAATGGCAGGCAATTCTCTAGACCTTGGGAACAATTTTGAATTACCTTTGTAAACCAACAGATACCACTTATCCGTTAGTAAACTACAGGATTAAAACACAAATGATGTGGGATCCGGGATGAGTGATCAGCATCCTCTGTATGTTCTGTTGGAAAGCTATTGTTGGCAAGAGAGAAGCAGTTTGTCTTTTTTCATATTTAACAGTTTCAAGGTTTATAACTGGGAAATAAAATTGATAAAAGACAAAGATTAAAGGGAAGTTGCATGATAAAACACCAAAAATACAGAAAGTTATTTAACTGCTAGATTCCAGTAAAACAAATAACAACCACTTCTACAACTATTGCTATTTGGAAAGTAGCTATCTGCTGCATATGAATCAGCTGCTGCAAACAAATCAATTGAGATCATAATAAAAACTAGGTGCACTTTCAGTGCAGTTCACTTGCTCCAAAAATTGGAGGCAGTGTCTGTAAAGGTCTTGCACTTTTCATGCAATGACACACCCCAATCAAACTACATGTGTGATATCATCAAAAAGCAGCACTGCGATTAGACAGAGGCAGAGAACCACAGAGAGCTTGAGTTTGTGGATGGATACAGTGGAATCACCAAAGGCACCTGCTTTGTGTGCACGATATGCAGGCTCTGACAAGGTGCAAACTGAATCCTGGCATCGCAATTCACAGGCCACAAGGACCAGACAAATGGGACTGGTGGGCCAGTTTTGCTTGTATGTTTGACACCCAGCCTATATTCTGTCCTTTACCATTTAATGATTGCATCTCCAGTAGCTTCATTACTTTACAGAGAATTGCAATTATTTTGCAAATGAAAAATCTGTGCAATGTGTTTACCAATTGTCAAGCATGAGCTTGACCAGGATCGTTATGTAACTCTCCAGAGTTCAAGAGACTTGGGACACATGGTGCAAACACATTCTCAAAGGATAATGTACTGACAGCACACTGCATCAAAAATAAGACAAATTCAAGTCACGGAGACATCCTTTATGTCTAAAACTACCATTTACAATTAGCAGTGCATTAAAAGAAGAACCTTTGTGCCTTCCTTACAGCAAAAGAAGAAGCAGTGGAGAGTCAAAAACAAATCTGCTGAATTTTGACATGCCTGAGACAGCAAAGAGGAACTTCTGTACTGTTGTGAAATTGACTCTGCTTCCAGGATCGACGGAACAGTGGGAGAGAATTGTCTGAAGCGCATGCAGTCATGTGAAGCCCGAAGCGAGGTCCCCTGAATACAGATGTCTTGTTAATACAAAAGGTTGTCATCCTCTTAGTGAGCAGTGAAGGAAGCTAATGAACACTCACTCAAACTGGGGTTACCTGCACGAAGTTTAATGAAGCTTAGAAGAAAAAACATAGACCAAGTCTTTTTCAATTGCAGTTAAAAGGGTTCTTTAACAATACTACAATCACACACTCAATACACACACAAACCTACTGCTGAAGTGCTGCTCCAATAACTTAATTTTAAGCAAAAGCAGGCCACTTTTCACTTGGCTAGCAGGTGGTCTTTGATGGAAACTGCTCAAAATGTGCAATTTAAAAAATAAAAATGGCTTTGTTGCATAATTGCACGTCTATTTGTAAGAAATGGGTACTTGTCAGAATAACCATTTTCCAATTAGCATACTAGAAATGTCTTAAGACAGGTCCCGATGCGCTCACTTGAAACCCAGACACGGGCACAGAAACTAAAAAAACCCTCTTCATTCCCAAATCTGCAGAGTTTGGCATTAAGGAGTAGGGGGCAGGGGTTGCTACACATCACGCTGTGTGAAGCAGCTCAACGCATGTCCTAAACCCAACCAAAATCAAACATAGCAGGGGAAGGTAACAAAGAAAGTGTCACAGTTTGGGGTTAGACTAATAGATGTCTGACAAAACCCTAAACATTGAGAGCTCCAGAGCTAATCTTAGAACATGCGTCCATTGATAGGTGTATGTGCTGCATGCTGGCAATAAAAAAGCAAACATGAGAAACAGGCTTCCCAATTGGGACCTTCCGCCCATCATGATTGATGGCCTTTTCATGTTCAAGGGAAATCGCCTCACTCCCAGCCTCACAGCACTGCACAGGCATCGACCCAAATCAGACCTCTCGGTACCTTCTTCTTCAGCTTTCAATGTGTCAGACTTTAAGCCTACGTATCAAAATCAGAATTAAAATCACTACTGTAGGAGACAAAACACGGCTGAATTTTTCTTTTTAAAAAATCACTTAACAGTGGAAACAAAAGCACTCCATCGTCAACAAGAGACCAACCACCCAAGAAAAGCAGTTGCAAACCTCCAAATAAATGTTTGTTTTTCCTACAAGTGCCCCTCTCCCATAAACATTTATATTATTCTCAGGCAAACATCCATCAAATGAGCAGCACACACTTGAAACAACCCTGCTACATAAAAACAGCAGACAGTACTCTTCAAAGAGACTTAGAACATGTGAAAACACACCATACAGTACATGCTGATATATAAATACAACAATTGCTAACATAAATATATCAAAAGAGGGAGGAAAAATGTTGTTCACAGCTGCACATTTCTGCTCGCCCACATTCAAAGAAGGTGATCTATATTACAAGACCCTAAAACTCCTCAATAAACACAGAAATGGACTTTAATTTTAATTATGTAATTACAATAATCAGCCGACAGGTGGCAACGTGCAACGGGATGAATTTCTTCAGGTTTGGTCATAATGAGAAGAGAAAGATAATACATTTACATAAACGTTAGACTAAAATTAATGATGCCATATGAATCCAATTTGAAAGCAATTTTATTTGTTGGAATTAAAACTTCATATAGGATATGCCTCCTTGTGCTATGGTTCCTTCTAGTAGAATTGAAACCCTGTTAGATGTTCACTCCACTACAGCAAACCGAAACTAAGGTGTACAGCTACATTCAAGAACTGAAATGTACTGACATTGCTCAGTACTCCACTGAGATACAGAACACACTATATGCAGGAACTCCATAGGTAGTCCATAAAAGGATTTAGCTCTATAGTTGTACCTGCACAACAACAGCTTGCAAATCCATTTCAGATTTGTGTGATGAGTCTTTACAAGGCAAACCTAAATCTTATAGCAGGAAATCTTCCTCCTTACTTAAAAAGAAAGAAACATGCCAAGCACACACCGCCTGTAAGCTGGGAAAAACAGATTAGTCTATGAAGCCTCTATCCCTTTTAAAAGATTAAGCAAGGATTTCAAGATACCAAACCCTTTCTTTCAAGTAACACAGCACTCCAAAACTCAATGCATGACGAAAGTGCTTGTAATGTAATCTTCAAAGCTGCTGTAGCTTTTAGCCTCACATGCTCTGACAACTGTGTTGTGGGCCATGATCCAGGTATAGGAGCTCAGATCTCTCCAATCGAGTTCATCAGTCTTGCCCTCAATGGAAACCAGCTGCTCCCACAGCAGCATGCTTCATATCTTAGACACAACCCACAGCCTGTTCCCATTCGATATACAGGTGAAGCTCACTGCAGCTTCCCCCACCAGTTTTCCTGGAGTATTCTTCTCTCTGCAGTCCGTTCCTGGGCCAAAGCTCCTCTTCAGTTCAGCGATGCTTCTTTCAAAAAGAATATGCGATATTATGTTAAAGCCCAGGTGCAAAACAGCATTTTTTTTTATGAACAAAGGACTTCACACCAAACAGCGTCTGGGCAAAGCAACAAGCTGTACCTGCCCTTTGGACAGGTATATATTAGATAGTACTACAGCTTTATAGCCTTCAGTACTGGTTCTTTACACTCAACTGATCTACTCATGCAAAGTGAATCCATCGCGCTGTACAGTACGTACAAAAGCCTTGCTTTGCTACAGAGGGGAAAGAATGACAAATCCCAGGACCTCTCACATACTAATTCACCAGGGCAAAAGCAGGCCAGGCACAGTGGCTTCAGGAGCTCGGCATGGAGCTCATGGTGGCACCTCTCCGAGGCGCCCAAGCTTTCCTCTCTGTACTGCTCGCTGCATTTCGTATCTTGGTTTCCAAGGCCTCCATTTAATTACCAAAACTTCAGTTCATGAAAAATTCATACGTTGGCTGAAGCCCCTGAAGGAAAAACACACCTGCAAGAAAGAGTATAAACCCCCATGGTTTAAAAGTGACTCAAAATCATTAGGAAATTGGCTACTTAAATAGCACAGAGGTAGAAATCAATTACGGCTGCATGGTATACATACTGCTTTAGCTCCACATACTATATTCAGTTTTTTTAACTGAAGCCAAACAGGTTACAGAGATTGATGAATGCAAAAATGTAACACCTCCATAAATATTTAAAATGCTGTTTTCCAATTATATTTGTGTGCATGCAGAACCAATCCTTTATTAGTTATGAATAAAATAAATGTCTCAAGAGAAAATTCAATTCTACTTTAAGATGCTGGTATGGTTTTTTTATAATATCCATCAGGGGATTTATAGCTCTTTTAAGCAATGCATACCAAAACTGCACTGCTAATTTACATTTAAACCGTTCCTCACACATTCCCACCATATGAAAAACATCAGGATGGGGGGAAATAGAGTTTTTTTTTTTTACTGACTCGATCTTTTTCAACCACTTACATTGAAAACTCCTCAGATACAGCAATAATTACAATGACATGGTAAATGTGCTTTCCCGGCTTTTTATGCACACATTTCTTGCTTATGAATCTAACATTCGCGCTTGCAAAATTTTAATAATTAACATTCTTAAAAATCAATTCACAAACATGTCAGTCAGCCATGTATTTTGACATAGCCGGAGACCCCGTCTTTGGAAATAAATAGCCTTCATCAGTTCTCATTACAGAATTCAAAAGTAATTCAAGTAAATGCCAGTGTATTTTCATACACAGGCTTATTACTCAGCTTCCGCACAGCAGCAACAGATAATATTGAACATTCAAGTGCGACGCCACAATCCAAAGCAATACCACCTGCTACACTCATATCAGTTTCCACAATGTTCCCAAATAAGTGGGCATCACCCTCCAGCTGTCATTGCATGGGATGAATTCAAATGTTGTCATTTGAAAACCAACAGGCCACATGCATTCAATTCAAGCAAGGATAGTTACTGCGGATTATCTGTGTGTCCACCTCACTCAAGAAAGGCAGGGAAAAATAAATCTGTGCATAGCCGAGTCAACTAAGGGGCTTAACTCTGGCTGGGGCACAGAAATCCCATCCTTTCACCGTCAAATAAGTCGGAGGATGCCAGATATGGAAGACGCACTCACACATCTGCAGAACTTTAAACGAACTGAAGTGGCATGCCACGCGTGGCTGGACAAGAGACGAGCACATAACATGTCATACTCCAGTCTCCTCCCTGGCTTCACATGGATGGACCAACCACACTTACAGGGACACAGGATCAAGTGGCTCCAAACCACACACTTTCTAATGTGCTGCACTAAGCACGTCAAAGCAGAGCACATGTCTGATTTAGTCCACTGCAGAATGTGATTTTGTTTATATGTTGTGCAAGAAACATTAGTCAGAACAATTCATTACAGCTGTGACAAAAACGTTTTTTGTCAAGCGTGATCCCCAGAAAACACAGTTGTTAAGCAGTATGGTTTATTGTTTCATCATCTATCACAACAGTCCCCAAAGACTGCTTGAGAGGGCTCTTTAAATATCTTAACATGAAAGGCTGATAAATTCAAAGAAATTATGGCCATGCACATAGCATTTGAATTTCCTGACTTTGAAACATTTTACCGTCAGATACCCAACAACTTTGTTTTCAATGCACGCTTTGGCTTTTTGATTCATAAGAAAACATTGCAAACGATGATCTTTGCTTTCCACCCCTGAAGAAGACGACGCTCTGGGTTTCATTAAAATGCCATCCTCCCGTGCAGTTTCTAACCTCACTTCAAAGGAAGGTTGTGTTTTATATTTCGACGCACGTTACTGTTGCGGTTACTTCCCATCTTAGCAACCCTAATTGATCGGCGATGTATTGTGTGCTTCAAAACAGTTCTGGCTCAATGCCCCGCCAAGGCACCACTAACTACTAAACTTCTGAAACCAAAAACTCTCCACAGCCTACCATTTAACAGAGAAAGGAGAAATGCTACTCAAATTAAAGCAGAATAGTATTAGACTGCAAATACCAACAAACACAAATTACAACATATACATTTGAGTAATTCCTTTTAAATTAAAAGCCTTACAACTGCACCATTCTTCAGGTTATTTTCCATTAAATTCTCAATTAAAACATACACTAAAATAGCTCAAGTGGGATTCATTTCCCACATTACATATAAATGTAAGCACTATATTTTCCCCATTATCAGAAGCTGTTAGAAGCTTCTAATAGCTATTATTAGAAGCTATTAGAATCTTTTTATGAAGAATCAAACAACTCCAGAGGTATTCCTCCTCTTTTGGGATAGGGGTGACAATGCTGACAACATTCCAGTTTAGAAGCTTTTATTTATGCTAACATGTAAGACTACGAACTCACTGATTGAACGCCTCCCTGCAGGAGAACACTGCATATCATACAGGGCTGACAGTGCAAATCTCCTACCCTTGTCAAATGAATGTGGCAGCAAGACTGACGTTGTAATGACCAACCGCTAGAAGAATTCGTACTGTTCTCAGTGTTTAAGAGGTAACTGAGATCTGAATGCCATCATATAAAAAAATGCGTAATTCTAATTTTCACGCACTGGCAAGTCAAAACTCAGATTTTTTCATTTAGGAAGTCTTCATATGAACAGTAGATAGCAAGGCACCAGAGCAATACTTTTTTTTTAACCCACAGAGAAACCAAAATGTGAAAACAAATCGTACGACCATTCGTACCATCCAGATTTTAATTAACATGCCACAAAAAGGGATTTGGGCCTTCCCAGATACAGAACAGATCACATAGTATAATGATTTCCCTGTTCCCCTTTTCCTCCCACTACTTCAGCCTTAATAGTTTACTGCAAGTGAACATACAGGGGCAGATCACCCTTTTTTTTTTAACCATGAGCCAATCAGAAGACCACTGGATGAGGAAAGGCGTCCCCTCAGAACCGGCACTGTAACTGATGATCACCTGGCTGACTTCGTGGAGCACAGCTACCAAACTCATTTTAGATAGCATCAGCAGTGATTCCTTTCAGGTTACAAGTCTGATGGGCTGACTCGACATCGGTGTGGGTTACTGCAGGACTGCCCGTCCAAGACAAAAACGCCACAGATCACAGCCCGGTGCACGATCACAGCAATTAAAAACAAGCGGCGATTGCTGCCGAGACAAGGCGTATGGCACACCTCGGCCCAGCTCACCCCACGCCAGTTCAGTGCGGCTCAAGTATGGCGAGTCGAGCGTGGAGAGCCTTAGCCTCTGCACGAAACCCGTATCGACACGAACAGCATGAGGCCACGAGAATGAGCAGCATGAGCCTGCAGGAAAAAGGGCAACAGGTCAGGCCACCATGTGATCAGTTTGCCCTCAATCACTGCAAGTGTAGCTCCGTAGCAACGAAACACTTTTTTTCAGACCATCACAGCTGGACCTCACCATCGATCCTGTGAGGTGTCGGGGTTCCTAAATTCCCAGAATGAGGCCTACCGCTGATTTTGGCAGGTTCTAACTGTGAAGCCCACCCAGTGAGTAACAGTGCAATTGGCCTCCAACAAAGACGTTGCTCTCCAGGTAATGGGGAATATTGGTTGTCGGGTGTTTTTTTTTTTATTTTCACTAGGCTTGACAATGAAAGGACAAATCACCATTTGTTCCCAAACATAGTTATTGCTTATACATCAGTTAAAGCCTTAGTCAAACATGAATGATCAATCAAAATGAGGGCAATATTTAATATCAAGATCCAGAATTTGTAAACGTGATTTAAAAACATACATGCACAGTTGTTCTGTTTTTATTGCCCTGTATATTCAGCAAGCAAGAAAACAAAGGACTGTACAGCACTAAACATCTGCTCTTTTAAATCTGAGATTTTCACATGAAACACTTCAGTACATCTATTTATAGGTTTTGATATTTCAGCTTGTTCTGTCCTCATCTCAGTGTAGCAAATCTGGCACTTTGGTGCCACAACTTTGATAAATTCAGCAGATATTACTGCTAAGGCATTATGTCTCATGGGGTATGAAATAATGGCTCCAGTTCTCTTCATTAGAACACCACTTGCACAGATGTTGACTGATTTTTTTTCTCTACAGTGGACTCAATAGAGGAGTCCCAGCTAGGGACCATGATAAATACTCTCGCTCACCACATGCACAAAGAGTGAATTTTATTTTACTCCGAGGGTAAAAAAGGGAAAACGCCTTCATGTATTTTTTCAGCATTTAAAAAACAAGGACAGAAAGTGCTAACAGAAAACCTTATTCCAATTTGTACATAACCAAGGAAATGCTAACATTCAGGTCTCGGCAGATATCCAGTTTTTATCAAATGTAATTTTATACCACTATCAAAACCAGAAATACTTAAAGCATTAAACTGAACATTTTGCCCAAAGATGTATAGAACTTAACTCATACTAAAGGTTATGTTGTCTGAATGGTTGTTAATACAGAATCTCCCCACAACAGAAAAAACACTAATATTAAGTCTGCAGTGTTTTGGCAGGAATTTGTGTTTTAATCATAGGGAGACCTACCTGGAGTTAAGGTATTAAACTGTCAGATTATTCCATTTACATTAAATCCTATTAAGCAGCTCAGATCACATGGCTTTTATCACCTTTATAGCCAAATAGATGCAGAGAAATGTCACTAGCAATAACTGGCAAAGGACTCAACCGCAGTAATGAGAGAACACAATCAAAAAGATCCGTTTGTGTGCAGTGTTCAATTGCTTTTCTTCAAGATATATAGTAGAGAAAAACATATCGCTAGCCAGCCTAAGGTGAGAGAGGAATTTGACACCAACGAGGGATTCTGAGCACTTTACGAAAAAAATAGCCACAGTAACATAACATAAAACCCCTATGTACAAAACAAATGAGAATAAATACTAAAATACTTTCCTGCACCTTATAATTATTATAGATCTGCTTCAAAAAGACAGCCATCAAAAGGGAAAAAAAATCTGTAGGTTTTAGACAAGCTAGCTGAAAACATTGCTCATCCTGGAAACAACTGCACTGGGAAAAAGAACTGCCAAAAAAAATTAAACTCCTGCCGAAGTTAGACTTAATTTCTATCTTTCCCAGACATCATCCAGATGATGCAACACCCCCCTTGCCTCTTTCACACTGCTCCTCTAGATCTACCAAGGCTAAAATACATCCCAATTTCTCTTTAACCTCCTAATCATTTACCTCTTAAAAAATTAAAAGATAACGTCTTCTAAGTAGATAAAAACCTTAAAATCCAAACAATGTATTAAGGTTGCATAAAGAATAATGCTAAAGAAATCATATACAGAGTAACAAGTTCTGGGCTCACTTTCTTAGACAATAAAATCAACATGTAGATTCCTGCTCCACCTTGATGACCCACCACCACCTTCTCTGGTCTTTGCTCCATGGGGACACCTTTTGAATAGAAAAGCCCTGAATCTCATTACTGGGGGGAACACTACTGCTTCACTTTTCCCAACATGCCTCCATTTTTAACTACAGTACTGTATACACGTCTCCTGGCGACAACGAGCCAGTGAAATGTGGAGCATCGAGAAGAAGAGTGTGCGCAGGAGGTGCAGAAAGACGACAGTGTTCAAGATCCGAGAACCCAAAGAATATTTATATGTAAATCTCACACTCTGGTAGCAATTTAGGCTGTTCAGCTGGAGGCAACACTGTCATTCTGAAGTGGTAGGGTCCTTCCAGGGACAATGCATACACCAGTCTCCTCAAGCCACTTTACGCAATACTGCATGTCCTGCTGTGGCCTCTTCCACTGCTTCAGGAGGCATGAAGATCCTGGACCAGCAGTGCATGGGCCCCTGCACCGGGTTACACTCGATCCCAGGAACGGACTTCAGGATCTTGAACATGAAAGACAGCAAGAGCCTTTGACTGAGGAGACGTTAAGGAGCTCCAGCTCACAGATAGACAGGACCCGGCCGTGTGAAGCTGGCTCACGAAGTGCCTGAACTGTCACAAAGTGGACACAAGGTGGCTGAGGTGGGCCGGGGGGAGGATTCACCAGTGACGAGAGAATTACTGCCCAACCTGTGAAGCACATTTTACACCTGCACTATCCAAGGACTGGGCACATAGCTTTGATAACAATGACAAGTGCAAGACGCTGATAGGATTTTATAATGTTTTTATATTTTTTGACTTCCCAGGTTACTGAAAAGCTCCCCTTCAGATTTAAATGTATGCTGGAACTCAGCACAGCACAGTGAGGCAATAGGCACCCAGATGAGTTGCTCAGTGTCATATAATAATGCACATCAGGTTCAGCTGGGTGTGCTTATCTCTCTCCACAATACAGCAGACTGTACCATTCCATAACAGAGTCACAGACACCATCATTTTGTTATCAAGACCAAGATTAAATATAGCAGAAAATGGTTAAAGGGGGCGCTTTTAATAAATTACATCCATTACTAACTTAACAGCACACAGAATCAAACTAAGCGAGAGGTTCTTGTTGGTGCTTACACATGTGTAAGAAAGCTAAATGGAAGAGAAAATAGGAGCAATGAATTAACCCATTGTTGTAGCAGGCCAGGCATGCGATAAAAGGGATAATCAAGGAGGATCCACTGCCAAGTGCGGAATTTTACTACGTATAGCTCCTTTATTAGTTGATTGATAATTAGCAGGATTATTACAGCAATTAAAAAAATGGTTGTTTAAACGCAATGCAATGGCTTGGAAGGGCTGCAGGCTGTACTGCCCCAGTATACAGAACTGCAGAACAAGGATGCTAATCTAATACATTGCAGTACTTCAGTGCAGCCCCAACCAATATCAAAATTATCATTCAAGAGACATTTACACAGACAGAACCCTCAGGAGATCAAGAGAGAGGCTGAAGCAGTGAACGCTGGGTGACGTTGCACACAAAAACATTTTGATTTTTTTCAGTCTTCATTTAAGCTTGCCTTGTGCAGGTGATGAATAATCATTAAAAAGGTCTGACCTCTTTGCACTGGAGGTCTCCCAATTTCATTATGCAGGCATTTTTGGTAACAGCATAACATTCAGTGCACACAGGTTTCAGCATCATAACATTATTCTTACTGAAGTAGAGGACTTTAATCTTTGTGAATCTGGTAGGTACTTTCCTGAGAAACCTAGTATGCTAATTTCAAACACATTTTTTTAAAGCCACACTTAACAAGATTGTGTCATAGGGAAAAAAGATGTAGGTAAATTCTTTGTTTTTAGACTATATAAATATCTTTCACTAAAACACGTCTGTCTTCTGAAATATTGATTTCTTCCAGAGTCCATTTGGTACTGTATTGAACTAAATCATCAAGAGACCAACACTGCACGATTTTCTTGCATTCAGTGGCAGACACGTTGTCACTCAGTTAAATCTGATTTAAAGCCGTGTAATAATTGTGAGAGCTCACATTTAAGTGTGAACAAGCACATTTTCTTGGAGTTTTACAGTCCAGGGTTAGAACAAAGACACAGTTTCATAAATTAAAATGTAACCTATTGGTTAAGTTGTATCAAGTGTATGCATAGGTTTTGGTTGCTTTAATGCAAATGTAGTATCCAGTTACCTTACATCTAGCCTTCCACAGTCTTGCTATCAGGTCTCTCTCTTGCCCACACCAAAACCTATTAAGAGAGAAGATTGCATTCCACCAATGTCCTTGAGTGTCAGCCAAGACAGCTCTGTTCTTTTGTGCTTACACAAGCACTTTTCACCAAAATGACCAAGATTAAAAAAAGAATCTTGTTTTCCAATTACTAGTAATGAAACCGTTGTTAACATACCACAACAAAAGCATACAGTTAGAGAAGGGAATGCATTTAACCTTTTAACCTGACAAGCTACTTACCACAGGAATGTCTAGCATAAGCAAATGTATGAATCTACAATTTATACTTCACTCTTTGTTCATATGAATTTATTATTTTTATGCAAATGTGAATTCCATTACGTGTAATCTAACAAAATCAAGATGCATGCAAAAAATAAACCACATTTTCATTAGCAAAGTTTACGGTATGCCTTTCAGTGTTCAGAAACCAAGTACTACTAGGCTTCTTTGTATTTTTCATTACATATCACAATAAAGAGTATGATGACAGGCAAGCGTACAAAACTACTACCAAGCCACTGCAAAAGATATTCTTCACCCAGAGGGGATAATTAACAGTATTGGCATCTCGGCTGGTGAAAGGCAGAATATAACCTAAGGCATTTCAGCACACGTTGCAGGGCTTGTGGGACTGTACACATGAACTGACCCTACAGAAACTAGAGTCAGAAACAGGAGTATAAAAGATTTTTTTTTTCTGAACCAACATTTCTCACTCAAGTAACAACGTTCGGCCTTTCAAACGCGAACCTGATCCAAAAGAATTAAGACCATCTGGTCTGGGAAATCCTCACTTGGTCCTTTCATTCCAGATGCTGAAGGACTCTACTCACATTTTGCGTTGGTTGTAGCCCTGCCAATAGCATTGGCAACTTGAACACATTACAGAATCAGTGTGTGCCAAATTATGAATACGGAAAACAAAACAGCACAAAATCAAGCTCAAAGCACAGCTAGTTCTTGACAGATAAATAGTTCCTCCTCTACTGGTGTCATTTAAGTTGGACCACATCTTTCATTAAATAACAATAAAATCTGCCATTCTCGTTAACTCAATGCAAATAATTACAACCGGCAACCAACAACAAACAAGTTTAACTGTAACTCTTTGCATTTTTTGCAGTGTGGTTACATATCAATCTAAAGACATGAAGAAAGTTTGCTCAAAACAGCCTGAACCAACTCATTTTTTTAAACATTCACACCTTGTGTTCAAAACTGTAATCATTAAATATTCACAAGGCTTACTCTGCTTGACTGACACTTTTTTCAGATTTAGTCAGGTTCACTTTCACTTCATGGAGCACTGTGGACAATGGCCATTTAAGACATACATTTAGATCCTGAAAATATGTTCTACAGTTTGGTCTTCTTGTAAAAAATGGCTTGCTTTCTAGGGTATAACCCTGAATCATTCTGAGTTCTTGAGAAACTATTTTCTGAAGTTTCAAATATTTGCTGAAAGTAAATTTCAGCTAAAGTTTTCAGTTAGAGGTACAGGAAATGCTTCCCACATGTAAGCAGTTAAATATTGAGCTGATGAGCCATAAATAAAGTCAATACTTCATAGACTGAATACACTTCAATACAACTGTCATCTTTAATATTATTGTTTTCATTACTAAATCTTTAATTGTATTGTTTTTGGAAGGTTTAAAAGATCCATTTTATTAGTAATAAAGTACAAATGTGGACAACACATCCTTTCAGTCAGGAACAATTTAAATACAAAGCTCTTTTTGGTAATCCTTTTTGCAGTTTTTTTTTTAAGTTTTCAATTTTTAGAAGAAAATACCTGCGTTTAATTAAGGAATTTAGCTATTTTTTCCCAGCGTAATTTTAGTCAACATAATTTTCAGCCAGTGGTGCTTTCTAATAATTGCGGAGGAGTTTATCAGCTTCAGAACAAGGGCGACAGGATATTCTCCTCCCTTTCTGGAGATCTGATGCTGATTTGTACGAATAAAGCAACAAAAGCCAGTTAACCATTACCTACAGGGCTGCAGCTGAACTAGAGGAATCACATAGCTCAAGGCACTGATTAGGCACTAAATTCTAGCACAAAGTAAAATACGTTGAAAAAATAAATGTACGGATATTTGATTTAAATTATGTTTTTTTAGTTTAATTACAAAATTAATTATGCATCCTGAAAAACAAACTCCAGAGTGTTGATACAGCATGTCAAATGATGCTGTTGACAAGATTCAGAAATGTAATTTATGTGTTCAGCAGCCAAGAATATAGCTGAAATCAATGTAAACAAAATGTGGGTAGTGATTATATGTGCAATTGATATGAAAGGGCTGTTAAAAGACACAAAGCAAGATACTCTACTGCAAACGTAGCCGTGCTGACTGTTATTTTGTTTAATTAATGTCAAGATCCCTGCATTTATATAGTACTTTTATTTGAAAGGATCCAAAACTGCTTCACATATAAAAGGAGACCCATTTCACCCATCACTGAAGCACAGTATCTACAAGGGAAACGTACAGCAGTCACTTTGCGCCAAGAGTCCCACTATACAACCGATCAGGTACAGACGTTAAGGAACTGCTCCACCAAGTGGGAATTTCTCTTAAGGGGGCCAGATTATGCGGACCCCAAGGGGTACTTTGCCAGAACAGTGGGATTAACACATCTTCTTAAAGGGAAACTGCAATGCTAATTTTATATTTGGGGGTTAGAAAGAATTAGCATTGATGAATTAATTCTGAAACCACAATGAAAGTCAAATGTACACAGCAACATGTAAATCCTCCAATTTACATCACAAAATAGATTAATAAACTTACAGGTATGCTCAGTGCCATGTTCAGTAATTGTCTGTGATTCAGAACGAGGCAACAAAACCTCCGGTGAGGTGAAACAACCTCATTACATTGTAAACGAGCAGGCTTATGAATACACCTCTTTTAATACAACAGAAATATTGCTCTCGACTTTTGAGATAGTTTTGCCGATAACATTTCTGCAGTAAAAGGTCTGGAGCAGAACCTGTACTTATTCGCTTGTACATCGCATTAGATGAGTCATTAAAGTGACTAGAGAGCAGGAAGGGCCATACTGGGGAATTTAGTTTTTGCAAATTCTGGTCCAGAGGAGAAAGCAGCACCTACTGGTCCAACAACGCCACTTACAACAGCAACCCACTTTCCTTGGAGGTCTCTCAACCCTGTGCTGACCAGGTCCGGCCTTGTGCAGTTTCTACTAAGATCAGGTGGATGAGAGCAAGACAATGATAAACTCACTCTTCCTTAGGGCACTGGAACAAGACCTTTTCCATGTAAATCACCAGTCCACAGCATCGCTCCTTATTTCTGCGAGTACTACTTCAACAATAAGTATCTATCTTTAACAAAGGGATTGTTTCCTTTTGCGTAGGGGAACTAATACGTTTCCAATATTCCGCAAAGACCCTCTATGAACACCAAACCCTCTTTCTGGCTGAGTGGAGCTGGGTGTCCCAGCTTGTAAAAAAAGCACAGCCAGTTTCAAAAAGAGCCTCACTTCTGTAGTAATACATAAACCTGTTCAACTTCATCAATTATTTAGAAAACATACATAATATGAACCGAATGCTTTATGCCTGGGTGGTTTACAAGTCTTGGAAGAGGCACGGCAAGGATCGTCTCCATCTGCTGGTCTCATTTCGCCTTTCTGTGGATGGAAGTGCTGCCGTTTCCCCCTAGTTTCCCCAATCCCTAATTCCAGTCTTCGTGTTCAGTCGAGTGAAGCTGCCACCTGCTGAGCTATCCCAGTGTGCACTCCAGAGGCTGCAGATCTTCAGACTTAGCCACACAGCTGGAGACGCCACCCCCCCTCCCAAATCACATTGTAATGCAAAGCACCTACCTGGAAACAGGCAAGGGAAAAAGCATCTGATGATGTACGGACTCTCCTTCTACAATCGTTCCGAATAAGAAAGACTGCACAACAGGTCTGATTAATAAAACGTTGAAATCACATCTAATCGAACACCTTTTTAGAAAACGGAAAGGCAGACTCCTAGTGTGGCAAAATGAAAGAAAACTAAATATTTTTACCAAATGCTATATCAGTAACCCAAAATATGTCCATCGCTTTCTAACTATGTTATGTTCTTTTCAGTTTAGGAAAAAGCAGGAGTTAAATTAGAACAGTGCAAAAGGTTTTAACAATCAGAAATTTCAAAATATCAGCTACAAATTTCTGAAGCCTTTATATTGACCATGGTTAGCCCTAAACTGAAACTGTAGGAAATTTTTTTTTTTAAATAAGGTCTATGCAAAGGAGCATGGCATTAAATATCCTTCAGAAACACCTACAGTATATCACCTTAAGTAATGAAGAATTTAATTTGTGGAAATGGACAGAAGACCTTTTTCCTGTTGGATGAGAAAACATTTAATCCTCACAGTACAGCATTACTCGATACCGTGTCCAGTACTGAAACACAATAATAGTCACAAAAACATCTTGAATCTTCAGGCAAAAAGAGGATGCTGTGTGTCCATTAAAAAAAAAAGGAAAAAGGATCTCCCCTTTGGATTATCTGAAATGTAATCATTCCTTTGACCCCATCAGTGTACCTCAAAAATCATTCCAGCTTAATAAAAAAGCATTAATAAAGCAAACAGTCAAACACCCACATAAAACTGGAATATATAATGCAAATGAACATCTTCTTCCAGAACAAAAATCCTTAGTGATGTGAAAGCAGCTTCCACGACTTTCCAGGTACTGCGACCAGACAGCAGCTTCAGGATTTCGATCACATAACATAAATCACGGTAAAGCAGTTGAGAAATTTCCATTAACCTCCTACATATTCTCAACACCCATGGCGCGTTTCACAGCTTTCACGGCTCTTTGTCAGGGCCGTGTCTGCAGCCCAAGTGATAAAAACTACAGAGCTCCACACTGACGTGCAAGGAAAAACTGGGAATATCTAACTAACCACTTCAGGGTACAGAAGTGAACTGTTCAACGCACCCCTTATCAGGGCAAAATTCCTGAAGCGTTAAATTGAATTTTGGTCCTCCTATATGACGGAATTCCATGAAAATATTAAGTCTACAAATAAGAAATGAATGTGTAATTTAGCGCATTATGTTTTTGCCCCTTTCCACCTGTCATGGGGCAATTCCGAGGAGAGTGCTGGTATCCGCTCGTGTCTTCAGGCAGCGCGCAAATTATTTCTCAGAGCAAGATAGCAGTGAAGGAAAAGCATTACATTGTAAATAGTTTTCTTTTTAGCTTGATAAGAGCAAAAAAATGTTACCTACTCCATCGCTGTCAAAATGAAGCAGGGAGGAGATTTGTTAGTTTTAAGCCTCCAGCATTCACTTGTGGACACCAATCCAGAACCAATTCAAGGAAAAGTACTGATGCAGTAACAAGACTGAACTTGCCTTCTTTTTAGCCAGATAAAATAACACGGGTACTAATCCATCATAAGAAGGGATTAAAATTGTTGCTAAATGTCTTGAAGCAGGTCTTCCACACTTAACTAACTGTTAATCGTACACCCAAGGTATTGCTATTTTTAAAAAAAACAAAGGATAGAAAATCTAGTTGATATTCCAAATTAAATTTAAATTTCAACTCAGGTTAATGCAATACAGCAGCCAGCAAGCATTCTTATCTGGGAGAAAATGGCAAAGAACAAGGGTGGCGGAAGAGGGCTGAACGGTGCCAGGAACAGCTTGAAGAATCTTGTACAATGAGGAGACAAAATAAAGATATATGGGACCACGGCCAGGAGCAGAGGCCTGCAGCTAGCAGAACGAAGTGTGACACCTGTTCCCTGTTCCCACACATAGCAACCCTGCTCTCGAAACAGCGCGGATGTGACTTATTGCGACACCTGCTTCTGGTCCAGATCCGAACCCGTCACAACCAGCAACGACTTGGCGAGGTCAAAACCCGGAGAGAAGGGGGACCTACAGAATCGACCAGCCGTGGATGTCATTTGCCAAAGAGAAAATAAAGAATCGAAGAAAAAAGAAAAAGGAAAACCAGTAAACAGATTCTTCGCTTGGGCTAATGTAATGCGAGCACAGATTAAAAGACTGTGCTTCGGCAGGAGCTCGTATTTGAGCCTCCAGATGGAAAAAGGCTTGGGACTCCAGCAGAAGGAGTCAGCTCATTTTCTCTGTGCAGCTGCAAATCCTGGGCGTCTCTCCGCAGTCTCTCACACAAGCCTCCATCCCCCTGCCCAAGGGCCCTCCGAATGATGGTGCGCCACCTGCTCTGCATCTTCCTTAAGTGGTGGGGCTTTTTTTTTTAAAGAGGGCCTACTGACAGATGGTCGGTGGACCTACAGGAGGCTCCGACTGAACCCTGCTGTCCACGGATGTTCATTCCTCCCCTCCTGTCTGTCTGTCAGCAGAGCTTCACTCCTCATTAAGCACACTCTCCTTTCCGCCGTTGTCTTCCACAGCACCCAGGAATAACAGAAATACTGGACATCACATTTGACAGCTTGGTCCTCCCTGACAACCTAAGTGTATTTACCTATTACACAGCTACTCTCAGTATTTAAAGTAGCCATCCCTTTTGGGAATATTATTAGAAATGAGGAAGTATGCATGAAGTATGCATTTGACTCCTCTTCATTCACATACTGTTTCATGACCTGAAGATTTACTTAAAAAAAGTAAAACATGAAAAAAACGAGTTATACTACCTCATGAAATTGTCAATATGCACCGCAGACCTATATACATAGCAACAAGCTATTTATATAGCAACAAGCACAGACTCTTAACAGCAAAGTTCTAATGTCGTGTGGTAGGATTTTCACTCCTACTCCATTAACTCAAAAGAAATGAGGGCAGTGGGACAGTGCAATTTGGTCATTCCACTAGATTCCTACCCTCTATTAATACTACAGATTCCTGCCACCATTAATATTCAATTAATTTTAAATGTCAGCTGCTTTGGCCGGGAAAGTATGTTATCAATAACATGGATTTATGTGTAGCAAGGATGACAACTTCTCTGCTTTTAGCACGCAGTATCTGGGAAGCTGGCCAACTCAGAACAAATCAAAATGGTGATTAAATTGCATTATGAATAGGTGCCTCTACACAGGTTCAAGTTCTACAGTAATAAAGTACTCCATCAATGAAATTTAAACTGAGACTTACAACAAAATACAGCCAATTAAATAATTAATATGGAAGGCATCAGTGGGCGCGTCAGATACAGTAATGGAAATGCTTGTCTTGAAAAAGCATTAGTTCTGGCATTGTACAAAAACCTGTGTAGACTAATAACATACATATTGAGTGATGGAATAAAAATCAATTCTGGAGCTTTCTCAGTTCAATAATAAAGGCACATCTTAAGATATTGATCATGGATGTCCTGTGTTTTTCCTGTGAACATCTGGGAGCGAACAAGATACTGAATCCTTTGTACAGGGCTATCTGTGCCACTCAGTCTTGGATAGAAATAGAAACTAGGCAAAAAAAGCATTCCTAACGTTCTATTTCTAACACAAATCAGAGCTTTTATGAAGAAATAATGGAAATGATTAGCGTTTTTGTTCATGTCTGATTATTCCATCTTCAGGAAAATGCAAAACAGACTCAAACCTATCATGAAGTCCAATCAAGGAAATGTCTTTTTCCTCCTCTTGCTGAATCACTGTTTGCAATTAACCGCATTAGGATTGACGTTGCTTTTTTCGTCATCAGCGCTTCAGTGCCACCCTAAACTAATTAAGAAAACTTTTCAAAAAGAGGGCAAAAACATCTTGGAACTCTTCTTGCAATACTAGACAGAGATCTCCCCGACTTTCATCTGTCTGCAACACTGTATTAGACATTAGAAGGACAATTTGCATGTTTGTGGCAAACAGATTATGCAATGTTAAATAAATAATTTTGTTGAGGAGCTGAATAGGGAGATGAAAAAGAAAAAGCCCTAATTGCACTCCAGTCAGACAAAGGCAACAAAAAAAATGTATATGAAATTAAAGGAAAATTCAGTGTTGGGCACCTAGATGTTATTTTTGGCATCAGATCATTTGTTTTCCGTTGTCATGAAAGGACTGAGTATCACGGCAATGATAAATTACAGTTTAATAACTTACATACAGCTAAACCACTGACAGCAAGTTCCACATTGTAGCTGTCAGAACATGATTACTCTGAACCAAGGGAACCTAGTGTGTGCTGGTTCAAGAAATCAAAGAAAACAAAACTGAATTAGCCCACTGGAGCAAAAGCCTGGGTTCAGCACAAGCTTTGATCCACCCTGTAAATTATATACCCAAAGCTGGAAAGCTGCCCTTTTTTCTGCCAGAAAGTTCTTGCTTCAACCCAATGAAAATTTGTCATCAAGTAATGATTTTTAATTTTTTGATTGGCGAGGAAGTCAAAGTTGTGTTCTGGGCCTTAGGGTTGCGGCGACCATCTCCTTTAACTTCAGTTCCCATGAAGCCAATCAAATAAAACACAATGGGGGAAACATTCTGAAGGTCAGGTCCAAAAATGATCTAAAAATAAGCTTTCTCAAAACCGGGAACTTGCAAGTGTTCCAGTAATAGCTTTTTATCTAACAAGAGTGCCAAACGCTTCTAAAACCCATCCATGTCTTCAGGGGGGAGATTGAATCTAGGATCAGGAATTTAGGGGATTTACAACTTGGAAACTTTGTTCAGTTGTTTATGGTGATGCGTTGTCCACCTTGTAAAACTTCAATAAAAAGATCTGAACTAAATTTCATCCATTTCACTTTCCAAGATGAGAAAAAAGGTACAGGAAAGCCTCTCTCACCATTCTCCAAACCGCTCACATTTGTACATTCTCTGCTCGTTTAGAGCTTCGTAAAAATGATTAATTTCAATGTCAGCCAATGCAATTATTACAGCTGACAGCACTCTGCTTCACAAAACATCCAAACCTTCCAACTTAGTTACTGCAGCACAACTAAGTCAAATGAAGAAACACTGTTGGATGGGCGAAACTAAAATGCTTCACCATTGCCAGTTTAATCGGACAACTTGGTTGTGAACTTGGTGCTGAAGGGACCTACACAGGCATTCACATTAAATATTAAGCGCAACTGCTATTTTCAGAAAAAATCTACCTCACTGGGAAAGTTTGCTTTAACTTAAGGAGGCAACTTGTTGGGGGGAGGGTTAGAAAGAAAGAATACCCAAGGGACAAAAAAAAAATAATCCCAAGCCCACAGTCATAATGTTCGGATCACACAACTCAATGCCTCCACACAGTGAAAAATAAAACATTTATATCCTGTGATTTTTCCAGAACAAAATGTTCTTCATAAAAATCAATACAAATAAATGGGAATGTTAAATCTGTAACACAATCCCAGTGGAGTACAGGTAGGGTGAACAAATGACTAGCGACACGTGGCACTACGATTTACACACCAAACACCCCACTGCTAAGGAAAACCGAATCCAAGATGGAAAAATACCTTCCACATCCCAGCCACCAACCGAGCTATAACAAGCACATGGGAGGCAAAGGCAGTCAATACGTTATATTCAGTAGCGTATTTCAAAGTAATCTAAAGACAGAGCAACGTATTTGCTACTCCAAAATATGCATTTACTGTCCACAGGAGATGATCAATTTTTAAAATCATATAGACTGATCACATCTTATTTACCATATAAGCATCTCATTGCAATTGAGCTTTTCATGGCAGGTGCATTATGACAAATACACCGAACTGCTGGCACAACTGTTTCAGTGCTATAATCTCTAGCTTCTTAGATGCATTATAGTTTCCTATTTTTCTAGAGTTTTTTCCATAATGTAAGGTGCCATTTTTCTATCTGGCTACATGTCCGTTTTCATTCCATGAAACTGTAGCTTAAAAAGACAGACTGCATTTTCACCATAAAAGATAAAATACTGACTGTGAAACTCCAAGAAAGAAAAAGGTATCTTCTTAAAAAAATGCATCTGCAATTAGGAACACAAATCATATTTTCAGCAACCTTGAGGTAATTTCCTCTTGCAGGATCTACTTGGAATTTTATTACTTCACAATTTTTTTATTTTCTGCAACAGGAACAATACACCGAGCCAGTTAAAGCAGGCCTTTTAGGAGACTGAAAACTCCTCTGGCCACACAAAGCTGTAGACAGACTAGGCAGATAAGAGGTTTTTTTTTAAATAAAAGGTTTAATAGCCATCAAAGCACATTAACAGGATGTGAAACTCTTGTTCCCATTAAAAATTCAAAAAGCAAAAGCAGTCTGGGCCATCTGGGGACAGGCAAGTGTAAAACATGAGGCCGGACCTTGGATCCCATTCACTATCACAGACACAATTCCAAATACCGTACATACATCTTTATCCTGGACCACAAAGCCCAGTCGAGCATCTGACCCACTACAACAAGGACCACTGACATGGTGAGGGGGATCTAAACTTACTTGACAGGCACCAGAAGCCCCATTACGCACATGCCTACATTAAATTGCATTTCTCCTGATCAGCACTGCTTTCTTTCAGCCTGGTCTAGAAGGTCCCAGGTGCAGACTGCTGTCTCCAACACACCTCTGAGGGGGAACGGCACTGTATTAAGACTCTGCATGGAGTTAAGATTTCATGATGCCAATACTGTCACACTCCTCACAGTCTTGGGGTACCAAGGGTGGTAACTGTAGCTTTAACCCCAACATAGCATTCAGGCACGGTGTTGCAGTGGTTAGCATTGCTGCCTCACAGCACTATGGCTCTGGGTTCAATTCCTGGGGTGCGTGAAGTTTGCATGTTCTCCTCACACTCATGGGGGTATCTTCCAGGTGCTCCGGTTTCCTCCCACAGTCCAAAGACATACAGCTAGGTCATTTCGCTTCTGGGACAATGGGCCCTGGTGCCAGTGTGTGCATGTCTGTGTCTGCCCTGCGATCAATGGTATATCCTGTCTTGTGTCCAAAAGACAGCAATCTAGAAAATCAGTAAAAGATCCCAGCTGTTTCTTTCCCCATTAAATTATATTTATGATAATAAGTCCAAGGTGATCAGGTTACAAAACCTAAATCCCTAATTGGGTAAAAAGTAAAAGACCAGTACTTGCTCCCTAGAACATTTGTAAGCCTAAATGTGCACAGTCACAAATGATTACCCGAGGAAAAAAGATTTTAAAGCATGTTCTTTCATTGGCACAGACATATTAACAGCCTTATGAAATGTCCTTGCAGCAGGCTGACACAATACATCCAAATATTCTGCAGTCTGGGGAAACTGAGAATTTCCAATGAAGTGGAAAAAAATGTATCAATTTTCAAATTAAGTCCCCTTTTACCAAAAGAAAAGAACAAGGGTAGTCAAGAGTTACAGGCAATCAGTTCAGCTCATTAAAAAGAAAACCTGAAGGAAGTGCAATTCGACTCCACATTAAGATTTATTTTGCCAACACAAAAGCGAGCAGAGCAGCCCGTGCATGACAGTCATTAAAATGAATCTTACATATATCAT
This sequence comes from Atractosteus spatula, assembly GCF_055471065.1. Taxonomy (NCBI): domain Eukaryota; kingdom Metazoa; phylum Chordata; class Actinopteri; order Semionotiformes; family Lepisosteidae; genus Atractosteus; species Atractosteus spatula. The sequence goes on along the minus strand of NC_142721.1, from coordinate 10,288,562 downwards.
TATAAATGTACTAATCTCCATGACGGCTGGAGTTCAAGTTAAAATGAGCATCATCAAACCGTGACCAATTGATGTTATCCCAGCTGCCACCAATGGGGTGGCATTAGACTTTCAGATGCTACGACCGTACCAGCATGCACCATGGTCAAAAGCTAGAACAGATGGGAAATGTGCATTTCCATAGCCATCAAACACCACATGCAGCCATCCCTGCCTACCAACCCCCCCACCCCACTCTATCCAACACATATGTATGCGATTGTTACCCATGCAATACGCTTACTCCTGCCCTGCACACAAACATAACCAGCGGTCTGACGTGTAGTTTAACCAGCACTTCAGTGCGACACAAGAATAGAAACTTGAATAAAAGAAGTTATTCCGCACAGCTTAAATGGCCCCTTACACCGCCCCCAAAGTGTGTTTTTAGCACACTCTTTTTAAACCCACCCCCCTCCTCTCCAAGAGGTTCTCGTGCTGTACGGTGCAGCTCAATTGAGCACGAAGGCTCTGTTCTCCAAAAACTAAAGAGAACTTTCTCAGCAAACTTCGCACCTTCGTACAAATACAAAACATCAAAAACTCAATGCCTGAAGGCTTTTACTAAAGAAACTTTTCAAATGACTGTGCGCACAAGGGAGACTACCTAGGCAAAAGATGACAAAGCCCACATGCACCTTCTTTTATAACAAAGCTGCAATACAGCCGAGACAAAACCTATGAAACATCTGAACGTCTTGAAGTGCTAATCTCATTAAAGTGATTCATACACAGCGGTGGGCTGCATTCAGGTACTCTGCTCCCAATGCGCAAGTATCAGTGCAGTACGAACTGCCCTCATCACCAGTTGGCAAAAGGTCCTCAGACTTTTAGAATAATACAGAAAGTGACAGAACGCACATGTTCTCCATCTAAACCCAGCAGACAAAGACACAACAGGGTCATCCGGCTTGTGTTGTGTACTAATCGAGGCCTCCATGCTTTTTTGCTCGCAAGATCTTCTTGTCTGAGCAAAAGATGCAGAGGAAGGATAAACCTCAAGAATGCTACCGATGAAAGTTATTTTTTTAAAACACATATGGATAAGGAAAGCCGTGGGTCTAAACTGCTGTTCACAAAATGCTGAAATCCTGAACTTACTCTTTTTTGATCATCCAGCCCGTGAGTCACTGGCTTTCTCCTCTGATGTTGATGCTGGGCAGACTCGGCTCCAGATTCCATTTCCTTCAGTGCCAATCCTCTCTCCTTTATCTTCCAGTCACTTTCCCAGAATATCCAACAAATCCCAAGGCAGAGGAAACAAAGTCCTTTCACGCCCACCTCTCTTCCTTCAAAAGCAACCCCCGAGACTTCCACTTGAGCACTTTCCAGAAAATCATCACCTTGTGGTCCTGGACGTTTTGCTTTTCTTCCTCCTACTTCTCAGTCATTTTCCAAACCATGGTTCTTTTATTTCAGCTTTATTCCAGAAGGGCCGGCCTGCGTGTGAACGCACAAGAGCAGAAGGTCCCCCAGTATTTGCGGCTTGTGTTTCATCATCGCTGCAGTTATGCGCACTCCGCCACACTCATCCCAAAGACGCATTTAATCCACCGCTCGATAGGATCAGCGCAACATACTGGACAAGTCACCCTTCCATTATCAATCAGCAATCCTGACAATGGCTATTTGTAAATCCCACTAGAGCACAACCCAAAGTCTTCATGCAATGGTGCCATCTGAGTAGAGAGAGGCGATCTGAGAAAGAAAACAAGAGGGATGTCAGTGAATCGCATGGAATAATGTGAAGTGAATGAAAGGACAGGTTTTAACAGTTAAACGCGAGAGTGCAACACGTTTTTAAAATGCAACATGCTCTGGTCTTGCAGCCGTTTACTTTTTAGAGTTGCCTTATAGAAAAAGCAAACCGTGAATGTTTACAAACATTTGCAACACATCAGATAACAGTTTGATATGACAACAAAAATTATATTTTTTAATTTGTTTCCACAGTTAAATGTCAGCCCGAGTCCCTAGACATTGTATTACAGTACAGTAAATAAACCAAATTTCCATAGTGAAAGGAGAAAAGAATAATATTTTATTTCAGGCAAATACACAATAGCCAGATATCCAGGCCTGTTTTCCGAGTTAAACCCAATGAACTGCATTATAGGGGGAAAAAACAATGAGTACTAGAAATTATATTTTACTTGTTTTTTTGTTCTCGTTAGTCGCTTCTTAATTAGTGCCGTTGAAGTAGCTTTATTTTAGACTTTTAGTTTAAGTACTAAAATGTACTTTTAAGTTGTCTCCAAACTCGACTTGCTGGACCAGCCGAAATCAGGCTTGTTGGGGGTTAATAAAAAATAATTGTAGACGTGAATAGGCTGTACAAGCAGAAAGTAGCGAGAGAAATCGCTTTATTTTTTTATAATAACTGTGCTTTAACAATTCCCGGAGAAATTTCGAAGACTTCGAAACATTTCCGTTTATATATACCTTAAATACATGACAATCCAACGACTGCAACTCGTTTTACGATACGGCTGCAACTTGCAATGTGCTGTTCAATCGTTTTGTTAATTCAAACAATGTTCGCGAGACGCGAAAACTACCCCAGAAATTTGTGTTCCGTGAGCCTTTTGTTTCCATGTAATCGTCCAGCTTACTGCGTACATGGCTACATTAGAGATGTCGGTTTCCTAATAAGTATTAGAAAAGCACCGTGCGACCAGTATGTTTGGGTAGTTGGGAAGAAAGACACTTCTGAGTTTCCGCGTAAAAAATTGTAACATTGTCACCTTCTGGTACAATTTATGACGAATTTCCCAGACAAGCACCTTATCTGCAGTTCCTGTGAGGACAGGCAGACTGTATTGCGCAATATATAATATAGATAATATTAGTGCATTTATTAAAAGGCGTGTTTTCCGGCGTCTGTACAGATAGTGATGGTCTGTAGTTCACTAATAATAAATTATGATACGGATCACATTTGACCAGATATAGTGCATTTAAATCGAACCGAAATCAATTTTAAGACGCCTAAATAATCAATTGTATTGCCTTGAAGCGGCTATGTCGCAGGTTTTAATTCTAATATTCCGGCAAATTGTCAATTGTGAAACGGATCTAGATTCCGCATTGCATAAAAACCCAACAAATCACATTTTTAACTAGGTCTTCAAATGTAGATACCATCTGCCACGCAAGAATGTTATAAATGTATGAGACGGAGGTAATGGGTACACCTCGAATGATGCTTTCTAGACTCTAGAGTTAACTTAAAGCACATACAGCCAATACATAGACAAAAGCTGATGGGAACCTACTTTAGTTTGATAACATTGCAATTATAGCACTTGGCAACCTCCTGCGGGAAGCTCATAAAACACAATCCCATTACAAAACTTAGTATTTAATTACATCTCCCGAGTCTCCCTGCTGTCCCTAAAGATCAGACAGTTATACTTCTCTCTGCTTAAGCACAGTCAGACGAGTACGTCTTCGATTCGCTACCCGTCTGCAGGAATAATACTGCAAGCATTTTTTATCAATCTGGATAGCAGCGCACGTGCCCTGCTACAATTAACGTGCATCTTTAAGCAGGAGGGAAAGAGACTAGTCCTACTCACCCAAAACAAAACCCCTCAGTGCCCCACTGCAAACAGGCTCCTCTCCATACACATGCTAGCTACTCTCTCCCCGTCTTACAGCCAGTGCATTATTGCACTGAAGAACCCCCTCTTTCTAATCGATCACATTACGTCATTGCTAAGCGCGCCAGTCTTCTTCCCGGTTTTTCAGCGCTATCCGTCTCCATGGAAACTTCTCTGGGAAAAAGGAATCTGTTGCCATCTAGCGTCGACGAGAGATTTAGCACAAGAGGAGCAACTTTGCAATTAACAGGGAATATTTCATTCTCTTAGATCGCGAGGAAATAGCAAAAGCCATCATGTGTAGTGCATGCGCAAAAAGCCTTAAGGCTTAAGGCTTTGAAAGACAATCCGGCTCAATATCTTAAGATTTTTTTTAAATAATGTCAGTCCTCTTCTTCCGTTTTTCTCCGAAGTGTGCTGTCAGGTCTTTCATGACAGCGTGGTTGGAGCCTACGGTCACTCTATGGGACCTTGGTTTGGAAATTCGCGTCCCGGAGGAACAGCACCTCCTACTGGTCCACCAAATCACTCACAGCAGCAACACGAATTTCCTTGAAAGTTCCCCTTTCCAGCACTGAAACAACCCAGCTCTGCTTAGCTTACAAAATGTACAACGGGATCAAGCCCCAACGATTTCTGCAATCCTCCTAAGTCAGTATCTGTTTCATGAAACCAGGCTTGGGAATCAGATATTTTCATGCACTTTAATCTTCTTCCAGTCCTCAGATACCTTTCAGAAATCACTGGGATTTATACTTTGTTCCCTACAAATTTGATTCTGTGATTATTTATACTTGAAGTTACACTCAAACAGTCACATTAAACGTTAAACGGAGACACACGTCTCAAACTAAACAATACCCCCCTGAGATTTACTGTACAGCACACTTTTTTCTCGTTTTATTCCTGTTCTAAAAGCGCCAGCACTACAAAGCTCAACTAGATTTACAGCCCTTGCATAGTAGCACGGCGCTGCATAGCCTAGTCATTGCTAACAACAGGGAAACCAAGGCGTATATTTGCATCAAGGTGGACAGTGGCGCTCCCTTGCTCGTAGGCCATACGTGACGAAGTCCTTGGCGCTGAAGCGCTCAGATAACATTAAAAAAAACGTCGCTCCGGGTTCTCACGGCTCTGATTGGCTGGAAGGAAATGTAAAGCAGGGCGGGAGGGTGAGCGCGCTGTATGAATGACGTCAGGCGGGAGTGGGGCAGGGAATTTGCGAAATGCCTCCTTTTTTACTCACTGAAATGTAAGCTAAGCGACTGATCGCTGGTTTAACTCAGGGCATGCCTTAAGTTATAAAGTTCCTCGATATTCGATGAGTTGGTATAGTGTGTTTTTTTTAAATTACATAGGATTGTTGTACAATTTTAGAAGTGCTATAGGTTTTACAGATAATTTATTACCAGTACAGTATATGTGTTTGTACTTGCCTTACCGTTTGTATTTACTACATGTTTACGAATATGAGAGCTGCTACACTTTGCCGGTTAAGTTTTTAAGACGGATCTTCAAAACGAAGAATGCAGTGAATATTTAGCCATCGATTGTATTAACTACAGACCTTTTTATGGTCAAACTCTGAGGATCTGAGTGTGTGTACATTAAGCGGGGAGCAATACAAGAGGATCTTTTTAACTTGCATCTGGGTAAGTTATTTTTATTAATTTATGCGTTTGTGTAACATGATTCATATTGAGAAATATCGTGTTAGCTGAGAATTATCAGAAAACGATCTGGAGTGTAATTTTAGCACGGGTCTGTTCACAGTTTAGAGTTTATCCCTGGTCTACTGTATCTACAGTACGTTACAAGGATTTATGCATAAGGTGAATAATATGGATTATCCCGCTCCTGTTGAATTAGCTGTTTTCGGGCTACATAAAGGATTCACTTTTCGTTTTTAGCGAACTGTTTTTACAAAAAAAAGCCCGGTTTGAAAGTTCCCTAAACTTGAGGAAGTTGGGGGAGGCAAGCCTAGTTCGCTAAATGCCGGGTTCCTAAGGGATTTCGATGTCCCTTTAACGAATATCTGGAAAACACATCAGATTTGTCTTTTTAGGCATTAAATTACTTATCTGATGCCGTGAATGTCTGATATTGAACTAGAAACCTAGAAACAAGGGCGGCAGTCGAGACCCAGGGCTGCCTACCCTAGCAGACAGTCATTGTATGAGCGGGGAAAATTTAAATAACCCGCGCGTTTCTTACAATCCAGCATTTACATAGTATAGTCGCTCCAAAACACGCTGCCTCTTGTATTTTCAAGAAATGTCCACCGTCCCATCACGATTATTAGTATTCATGACTATTTTTTTTAAATTTAGGGTTTTATACCGTGTGCCTCTAATTAGCACATTCCTTTCCTGGGGTGATCATAAACGCTTCAAGCAAAACAATCTGCGTGCCAAACGAGTTTTAGACGTCGACGTATTGCTTGTCGTTTTCTTCTGCGCTACATATATGGCCATAGACAAAGTGTAATTCGTTTGCCTTCGTGCGTGAGTTGAAACACTGTGTTTAATAAGCAAGCAGTAAAGATTTCTGGGGACGAAGGTCCCGGAGTTCCGCGCCAATAATTTAAAAATATCTGTACCTGCGCGGGACACTCTAACTTCACAGCGAGGCGGACTCCCGCTTCATTTTTATTGGTCGATGAGCAAAAGAGGCGGGCATTTGCGTTGAGGGCTGTTTCTGATACGGCAGCGCAAGTGTCAGTTAACGACGGGCTTCCTCAGAGGGTACTACGAGTTTGATGTTAACTCTTGAGTTTCTGGACTTTTGTAAGTCGGAGATTTTGCTTGGTCGGTTCTTTTTTTAAATAAGAAAATTTAAATCTTGAAATCAGCGTTGCAGCTTTTCTTGAGCTGCAGATGCATCCCTTTTAAACGCGTGTTGGTTTGGTATGTGATTTAACTGACACACATAACAGTGATTTGATTTTTTTCCCCAATTATTTTTTTAAAGGTGGAAGATGACAAGTGCTTTGCTGGAATTAAAGAACTTAAATCAGAAACCAAACCGTTTCTCTAACACACCGCATAAAGAGGATGGAAAGGTTAGTAATACGATGTACAATCCTTCACTGTAACCTGCTGATCGTCTTCATCAGGCACAAAAAATTTCCTCCAATCTGAATAAAAAGTTTGATACAGTAATTGATAATCAGTACAGATTATCTTTATATATTTGTATGTTTCTGTTTTTTAGGGAAACGTTTTAGTTTAAGCAGGATATTTGTATGTGAAACACTAAGTAATGCATATTCATTCAGTTAAACATTTAATTTTCTTTTTTTTGCAGTACGGTGTATTTGTAGAGCCTCCTGCACTGGGAATCAAAACGCCACTTAAGGCTTCTACCTCACATTCAGTATTAGCAGAGAGTCAGCAAGACATGGGGTCTCTGACGACGCCAACCAAGGGGAAAGACACTCCTGCCTGTGAGCCTTGGACCCCAACAGCAAACCTTAAAATCCTGATCAGCGCTGTTAGTCCGGAGATCAGGAACAGGGAAAAGGAGCTATGCATTGATGACACTGAAGGGGCAGGGGCTATTGATAGTTCTCAGGTAAATGTCAATTCTCCATACCTGCAGGTTTAAATCTGGTATTAGATTGCTGAAAATAACCTTGCATTACATGTATAATTCATTCATCCTGGTCCAAACAGCATTTGTATATTTTTTCCCATCCTACAAAGAATCTGGAGTTGAACAATTATTATGGTGTAACTATTAGACCTTGATTTAAGGTACTACGCAATCCTGAACTCAATTTAATTACTCATTTGTGTCTCCGTCCCCCAGGAACACTTTGGCGATGATTCTGACAAACTTCAAACAAGCCGGAAAGAGAAGAGTTTGGGGTTACTCTGCCACAAATTCCTAGCAAGATATCCCGATTATCCCAACTCTGCCCTCAACAACGATATCTGTCTTGATGAAGTAGCTGGAGAGCTTCGTAAGTTGCGATTTATGTTTCAGTAGTCCATTTTCAACCATTTTCTGTCTGGAGGTTCCATGTTTAGGAAGTGATTCTCAAAAACAACCACAAAAGATAAAGACAGAGCCAACAAGAGTTACATGACAAGTTACTGTTACTTTTAAAATATCAAAAACAATTGCAAATCAACAGATGCACCACAAGCAGAGCCAGAGCAGATCTGTTGTGTAATTTTACGAACAATTAGATGGGAAAACCTAGGAAGTCTCTGAACAGCCCCAGGCTGCTAGTTAACAACTCCTGGTTTGCACTGTGCTTGTACGTCACAGGATTCCCACAATAAGATATTTCATTCACCTTTGTGGTGCTCATCTTCAACCCGCGTCTCGCTTATACATTTTTAAAAGAACCCGCGTTGTGATCACACAGATGTGGAGCGCCGGCGCATCTACGACATCGTCAACGTGCTGGAGAGCTTGCACATGGTCAGCCGGCTGGCCAAGAACCGCTACACCTGGCACGGGCGGGGCAAGCTGGCGCAGACCCTGGGCATGCTGAAGCAGGTGGGCGAGGAGCACGGGTACTCCGCGCAGATGCAGCAGCTGAAGCAGAGGAGTCACGAGAGGGAGTTCGACTCGGACGCAGAGGAAAAGGAGAACGAGGACGCGCGGCCAGCCGGGGGGCTGGATGGCGACGTCGGGCAGAGGGAGATGTTCTTCGTGGAGCTCCCGGGGATGGAGTTCAGAGCAGGTGAGGCTCCGCGCTTCAGACACGCTCCCTTTTGTCTGGGTGCGGAAATGTGCACAGAAGGAAGAGGCTTCCAACAGCGACATCATGCAGAAATGAAGCTCACATTTAACTCTATTAAATCTTTCCCCTCAAAGCATCTGCTTATGTCTATCTGGGTGAAATGCTTTCACAAACATTTGAAAAGCTAAACGGAAAACTGAAGCCGTCAAGGTGTTAAATGCAGATTTACAACCTATGACCACGACCAAAATATTAGATGAAGAAACTGGTTTTTGCCTCAGAGTGAAGTGTCATACATATACATGGAGGAAAGTTGCAGCTCTATAAAAAAAGAGAACTACTCTAAACAACAGAAACCTCACCGCCATTTCCTTTCTGCTTTCACAGCTTCGGTCAACAGCAGGAAGGACAAGTCGCTGAGAGTTATGAGTCAGAAGTTCGTGATGCTGTTCTTGGTTTCCAAGCCCCGAGTGGTCAGTCTGGACATCGCAGCTAAAATTCTCATCGGAGAGGATCAAGTGATTGATTTGGATAAGAGCAAGTTTAAAAGTGAGCAGTATTTTATTTATCTGGACCATTTCCGTTTTATGACGCGTGCTCGGTTGCTCTACAATACTTCAATAATTCGGGGACAGCATGTGCTTATGGTTTCCAATGCATCTATTCCAGCAAAAATCCGGAGGCTGTATGACATCGCTAACGTGCTGAGTAGTCTGGAGCTGATAAAAAAGGTGCATGTTACAGAGGAGAGAGGCCGGAAGCCAGCATTCAAGTGGACAGGACCTGAGGATTTCTTAAGTGTTAAAGGTATGTTTTTAATGCTATAATTTTTGCAGTTGTTTAATATGATCATACTACTTATAGTCCTTAAGCTTCATTTTGCTTGTTTTTTTTTCCTTTTTTCACAGATGAAAAGACATCATCAGCTGCCACTTCAGCTACGTCCAGGACATTAGAATCCAGATCCTCCATCGAAAATTGCGCCAAAAATCTCTTCCCTTCGTCCAAGACAAAGCACAGTTTCACACGGCACCCATCTCTTGTCAAGCTAGCCAAGAGTATCCAGGATGACCGAAGGAAAATAAACTCTGCACCCAGCAGTCCTGTCAAGATGAAAAGTAAGTGTTAGGCAGCAACAGTTCTGTACAGCAGTACAGTGGCGCGGCACATCTTTAACACAAGTAGGGAGCTGCGTCAGCATGCGTAGGCTGCAAAGGAACAAGTAAAGGTTTATTCCATGCGGAAAAGAAACAATGTTTCAGCTGTAGAGTCAGATGGCACTTGAAGAAGTCTCCACAGCCAAAATGTTTCTTTTCTTCTCTTTTTCACCATGAAATTAACCTTTACATCTTTAACACCTACAAGTCTGAAAATAAATATTCCCCCAGATAAAGTGAACTACTGGACAGTGATACATTTCACAATGAAGCAAGATGTTATGCTACACAGTGCCTTACAGATCATCACTGGCATCTTTTCTTAAACAAGAAACAACCTCTTCCAGCAAACGGACTAGAATACTGAGCAATACATTTATAAGATGTTAGTTTTTAAATATTATGTAAGTTGTGATGGATTATGAGCAAGTATATGGAATTTAATGTCCTTTTTGCACTTTATTGTTTTTTTCATTCTTTACACTCATCTCTGTATCCTTGTTTCCCCCAAGACTCGACCGATCCTGAATGTTACCCGAGCAGAATGGCTCAGCTGGCAGCCATCTGCAAAATTCAGCTTGATGAGCAATCAAGGTAAGTTCTAACTAATGTCATTTAGTACAATATTTCTTTTCTGTAATGCGGAAATGTTTCTTATTTCCTTATTTTTTATTCCTTATTTAACTTGGTTCGGAAGAAGCATCAAGCTTTGGTTTTTAATAGCCTTAATGCATCTAATGAAAAAGTAATAGGTTTATTCCATGCTGAAAAAAAGAAGAAAGAAAACGCAACTTTTCGGCCGTGGAGCCTTCTTCAGGTGTGAGAAAGACAAGACACCTGAAGAAGGTTCCATGACCGAAACGTTGTGTTTTCTTTCTTCTTTTTTCAGCATGGAATAAACCTATTACTTGTTCCTTTGCAGCCTACGCATGCTGACGCAGCTCCCCACCGGAACTACTTAATGCATCTAGAATGCTAATACAGTGATAACGCACATACACACAAAAAAATCTTGTCACCATGGGGGAATCAAAACTTCATTTGTTCAATGCAACTCATTTTTCTACCTCATGAAATAAACTGCTATTTACTTTTGTTTTAGGAAAAGCAAGAAGAAACCCAAACAGACTGTGACACAAGCTCAAAAACAAAAAGGAAAAGCCACCAAAACATCAGGAGCTGTTGAGCTACTAGTAAATACAGAACAGCAGGATACCAACTCTCAGGCTAAGACCCTTGCGCCATCTAACAGAGCAGTACCGTATCTTCACTGTCAGTATTCTCCCCTCATCCCCGTGATACTACCTCAGAACCAGACTGCTGGACCGTGTGCTATATATGTGCACTCTTGTGCGCGGCCAGTAGCTAATCGCTCCAGCCTGGCTGTACGATCCATGAGATTTGAAGATAAAGTTGGAGAAAGTCCACCTGACGCTGGCTTGGAAATCCACTGCGACAGGACAGCTGCAGCTTCTGATCCAGAAAATGACTCCTCTGAAAAGAATCGCCAGTCGCCTTGTTCGCTGATCAGTCCCAAGAGGGACTATAAACAGGCCTGTACTGAAAAGCTTGAAAACTCTTCTCCAAAAAGAAAGAAGACCCAGACAAATTCTAGGGTATAACCATTTTCCCCTTTCTATTTTTGATTCTAAGGGTGTTTCCAGAGCTACAGATAACCTAAATATATTAGCTACGTTCACTGTTAGCAAACTATGTCATTCAGAAGAGTTAATCTGTTTATTATTTTAAAAAGTGCCTAAGCAATAGGTTTAGTCAAGCGTTAAGGAAAGACATATGTAACTCTCCTGCTTGGTCACCGATGATTCGGTGTGAATTTTCTCAGATGCGACCCGAGAATATGCTCATCCTTAAGTGAAATTATCTCCTGGTTTTTATCATCAGGGTTCGTCACCCAGTGAAGCAGAGCTATACGAACTCTACCTGGACAAGCTCAAGGCACGCAGGGGATTGGTACCCAACAGACCATCGCCTAGAGCCTTGCACTTGGATCCAGAGTTTATCAATACCCCGGAGAACAAGGGATCAGAGCAGCTTGATGAAAGTGTGGAGACATTCCTGGAAAAAGAAGAGAAGTTTTCGTGTTCCGACAGCGAAGCAGGACTTACTCCTATACGATCGGTCTCCGTGCCAGAAATCATGGTGCCTTCTGGTCATCTGCACCCTGAGGTAACCAAAGTTTTATATTTACGTTCCAAATTATATCAAATGATGGGAAAATGTGTTCTGATCATTGATTTTTGTACATCTGTTGTTCCAGGCACTAGTGCCAGCCGGCTATCTCATTCCCATATCGCAGCAGTCCCTCTTCAGCCTTCAGAGGTCGCGGTCCCCGGACGGAGAAAGCCCCAAGGCCTCAGCTTCAAACCACAAGGCTTACCAACCCCCTGTCACAGGTACCGACACGGAACGAGAAAGCTCACAAGATAACATTGGAAGTCCCATGTTTCCGAAGTGCTTGAAACCCATTTGACTACCATTCTGTCTTTACCCCCCCCCCCCCCACAGGGGCCCTACCTGTGATGTCTTCAGAACTCACCCCGACGAACTTCACATCGCACGCCACGTTTCAGCACCCCAGCCCCTCCGTCTCCCTCGGCTCCTTTCCGGTTATCAACCAGTCGAGCCCTTCCTTTGCCTCCGGGCAGCACATGAACAGCCCCAGCCCCGCAATACTGAACTTCACACTACAGAACCTCGGGCTGATTTCAGCTGGAATCCCGCAGGGTGCCAGCCCCGGCACTGTGGCCGCCCCCCTGGAGCAAGCCAGCCCCGTCCCAGGACACCTGAGCTTTCAGCCAGGGGGGATGATCTTCATCAAGCCTATGTCTCCAGTCCCGGTTCAGCCTCAGATGCCTGGACAGCATGTGACTTTGATCAGTTTACAGCAGGTGAGAACTAGGACCTCTTAAAGGAAGAGAGAAAAAAAATTTCAACCTAAAAAAAAAGGTTTTAAGCTACTATGTAGTAATATGCAGTTGTTGATGTAACACATTGTAAATTACTAAATATTTATAGCAGCAGTGAAATACAAAATAGACGTGCAAACTATGTCGAAATTCTTTTTAACCAGTTACAGAGGCAGTCAGAACTGTCTATGTAAAGCATGAATTAACATTAGAGTAAAAGTATCCATTACACACCTTGAATCCAAGCTGTTAGCTGACTGTTACTGTTTTTATTTTCTACAGCCTCTTCTGGCAACGCCCAAAGCATCCCCATGTGCTCAACAGAGTTTCTTCCACACCCCAGTCTCCACCTTGTCTCCCTTGGCTGCTGTGGTCTCGTCTAGTCACTCGTCTCACGAGAACATTTACATACCGCAGAGGAAACTTGAAGTGAGCACTGAAGAAACCTGAAGACTGTAGCAGCAGACCCTCTCTACACTGTTTTTGTTTTTCATGAGCTGCAAAACGTTATTTATAAAGCTTTGACATTGTGACTGTGTGAGTGGGGGGGGGGCGGGGGGTGTCCCTTTGCACAAAGGGGTACGCTAGTTCATATTAAAATTACTAGTAACTTTGCAATTTCTTGGTCCTGAGCACAGACGTGTTCAGGTCCTGCAACATCTGCAGTGAAAGTCATTAACAAGTTCTGTGGACTTTACAAAACAGATGGATATACCTTCTGAAGACTACAGCCTCTGCTACCAGGTGTCCTCTAATAAAAACTGCAGCTTGGAAAAACTTTTAAAATATATGGTTAACTTCATAGTAAGGTACCTGCAGGTTTTAGAGTAGTTACAAAACAGCATATGTACTCTGCTGTTTACTTCTTGCAGTTTCTACTGAACCAGACTGTTGTGCCCCATGATCACTGAAACTAACTGGTCTTGAAAACCTGCAAAAATACAAATACAGTTTACACTGTACGTCTTAAAGCAGAGACAATGTTTTAACAGTTAATCAACATTTCCACAGGATGAGAAAACATTCACACTGAAGATCTCTATCTTTAATGTTAAACACTAGCTTTTTATACAGTCAGTGCTGTAGCAGAACTGGAGCTTTAAGCAGGAAGTGACACAGCACCTCAGACCCAATGCATTAATGTACTGCATAATTTTCCAATGCCCATTTAGGATATTCAAAATATGCATGTAGGAATAAACTATGACAAATGTTTCTTATTCAGTAATACAAGTAGCCTTAATAGGACAAATCAAACCGATATATGGATGATTCATGTTTTGCATGTTATCAAAAAGATGTACAGCACAATGACATTTTGCACATTTTATATGTTAACTGTTACAGTTCTTTAATTGGTATCTATGAAATAAAGATAAAAAATGAATGTATGGGGAGATTTCCTATTAGTGTAATCAGGTGAATTATAATTTCATTAATTTATAGGAAGGATTTTCTTACATTTGTCAATGATAAAAGTTGTTAACCTGGACTGCTTTGGTTGGATTGCAGTTGACTTAATTTGATATGTACACATTTACTAAGAAAATAAAGGGGGATTCTTTTTGTCTTCAGCATACAACACCTGTATTTCTTTTCACTGATGAAAATTCTTAACTAAGGACCCTTCAATACAGCCTCCTACAAATCTGACACATGCAGCTGCCTTCATATTTACACACATGCCCATATTTATCATGAGAACAAATGGCTCCCCTAGGGACTCACCAGTTCCCAGCACAAAGCAAAGGATTTGTCAGAAGTTATTTTGGGAAGACCGCTTAATTTGGACGTCAGCTACTGATACCTCCTATAGCTGTGAATGAAAGATGTCCAGTATTTAAGGCTGCCTGGTTTGACATCAACTCAAACCCTCCGATCTAAGCAACAGAGAAGGACTACTAGACCCAGGGATCTCTATTTTGTAAGTCTTGGTATTGTTTTACAAAGACTTTTTCTCAAAGTATCACAGAATGTCATGTCAAAATATTGTATTCCGTGCTATATCATGAGTTATGTTGGCTTAACTGGTTGTAAAATACTTTTGTATTGATTTTGGCGTTAGTAAATTGTAGTGGCAAAATTCTCGTCTCGTCCAGAATATCATTAGAGTTGTGTTTTATGTAATTAAACAGTGAAACCATTATGGTAGTCCTGATGAAGTCCAGCCGAATAGAATAAAAAACCAGCATACCAGTTAATGTTTTAATAAATTCTTGCCAATATCGTTTTATCTCAGGAGTTAGTTACATCTGTTACTAAACTATTTTTTTCCCCTCAAGTCGATTTGTATATTCCGGGAAAGAAGTCTCAAACTGCATGAAAAACATCTATTTACCTTTAAAGAAACATTGGCATAAGTTCTTCAGTACGTAACTGTGGTCTTTGTACAGACCCTATTCCTGGACTCTTATCGTGGCATTCCAGACATTCAAATTGCTTAATGTCGCTTAATCAATGGAGAGGATAAGTAACTTGCGTGTAGTCTGTCAGTCACCCGATACCTTATCGCTCTTTTGGGATAAAACTTCACACACATCAAACACTCTTCTGTTCATTCTTATCACTATATTATAAATTGGTCATAACGTTTTAAATAACGGGCTAAATGGACTTTCTTCTAGTTGTGTCTTGACGTGTAAAAAAACTTGGCACTAATTAATATGTGCAACGCAATATAAAATTAATACTATATATGTATTACTAAAAGAACTTGGTATACGTTTAAAATACGTTCAATGCTCTGTGAATAAAGATTCAAAAGCAAAATGTTTTGCTTTTAAGGCCATGAAAATGTCATAACACGCTAAAACCCCTTAATTTTAGAACTTTTAGAGTAAACATGCTTGAAAGGAATCCCTTATAAAATATTTTTAAAAGTATTAATGGTCTGAAAATGCAGTTCCAATTAGGTATTAAATGATGTGAAGTTGGTAAATACTGTTGTTTCAGGATACAGGTACTGTATGTTGTGCGGTTGTGTGATTTTTCTCTTTTCCAGCAGATCGATTGAAAAAACAGATTTAAGATGCCGAACTGGGGAGGTGGAGCGAAGTGTTCAGCCTGTGAGAAGACGGTTTATCACGCAGAGGAGATACAGTGCAATGGAAGAAGTTTCCACAAAACCTGCTTTATCTGCAGTGAGTCCTCCGTTTATTCACCACTAATGGTTCACACAGACGACACTGTTCTCTGTCGCTAATTCTTGTCTTTGGGGGCATTTGGGATGGGTCTGTGCTGAGGGCGGAGGGAATGAACCCTAAACCAAACGTTTGCCCCCTTTTTCAAAAGACACGCAAATCCTGCGACACCTGTTTCAAGATGTCATTGCAGAAAACAGACGAGCATACAGTAGTTTAGAGACGCCAGTTAACCTAAAAAGTGTGTCCTTGTACTGCGGGATGCAGTCGCCGCACAAAAGCACCGCTGGGCTGCGAATTGAAACCCAGGATTTAAGAGCTTGCAGGGCAGCAGACCTATCCAGCTCTCCATCACGTGTTATGAACTGTAGCCCATAATTAAATTGCAGGTCTGACATTTGGGCTGCAATCGGTAATGTCACTGAATCCCAAATGTCCGTCTAATTAATTGCCGTTCAGGCTGTGCTCCGTCTGTTGCGGCAAATTAAAAAGTTTACCCTCCGAAAAAAAAAATGGAATTAGAAACCAGGTCATACTGGCCAATAGCGCAACTGCAACAGCGGACAATTTTGCATGCAAGGGAATTTGGAGACTGACACAATATTAACTAATATACAGTATCTGGTATCTTCACAGCGACCTTCTTTGGCTACTTAACAACGTAGCACCGAGGTGTGGAAATCACCAGGGCTCAATCTGAATGATGCTAGATCTATCTTTAGCAGGCCAGGCAAAGGTCATGTGTGACATTTATAAATAGCTTTCATTGTCAGGTTTGACGCCATTTTATTTTTGAAAGCACGATAAGTCAAGTTTTTAACTAAATTTAAATGTACCTTTTGGCTAACAAACGATACTTTTATGTACATCATACCCCGGGATGAAGCATCATGCTGACAGGCAGCGACCCCGTTTTGCAGCTCCCGTCTTCTAAGAAAGCTTTACCTTTGTTTCTTCTAGTGGTCTGCAGAAAAGGCCTTGATAGCACAACGGTAGCAGCACACGAGTCTGAGATTTACTGCAAGACCTGCTACGGGAAGAAGTATGGTCCGAAAGGTTACGGCTATGGACAAGGTGCAGGGGCACTCAGCTCAGACACCGGAGAGCACCTGGGGATTCAACCGCAAGAGTACGTAAAGGGAATTCATCCAGCAGATCAAATACCATTTTCAATTTCCTGTTTACCTACACTACAGCACTAAATAAGTGTTCCAAAGTCCAGTGCCGAATGCGCAAAAGTGTTCCTAGTACGCGAAGTGATCCGCGTATCTGGAGCTCACTTTGCAACTTCAAAGGGAATAGTCAGCTTCTGCGTCTTCAGTAGAACCCAGTTTAGTCAAATCAATCAATTGCCCTCTGCAGTGTAATACGTTTTTTCCCCCCTTAATATGAACTACACGCTTGTCCAAACGGTTAGAATTTTGCAAGGACGCCTGGTTCAACCGTGAAACGCACCTGAGAAACTGCGGGACTGAATGCGTCATGAACAGACTCTGAGCAGTGATCAGGGTCACCTGGAAATTATGCTTGAGGCAAAATCCCCCGACGCTCATATATTGAATAGGAATCACTCCATCTTAACCCAAAGTACGAAGTGATTTTAAAAACAAAACTTAAAACAACAAAACAGATATCACTCCTTGAATGCACACAACACACCTGTGTCTATGTGTTTTTAAAAAAGTACGGCTATTTGCGAACCACTGTTGAAATACCATTTCCAATAGTTCAGAATATTTTTGTGTGGGTATAGCCTCAATTACTTTTTAGCCTCTGTTCTCAAGTTTGTGAAAATGAGGTCAGTTCAAGTTTAAGGGTAGGTTAAGGGCTATGGTTGGGGGTATAAACTAATACATAAGCCTTATGCCCACAACTGCAGTTGGACAAATAACCTTTGACTTTTATAGATGCAATAAAACTTATGTACTAATGCATTTTTTCCCACCTCTTTGGATTAGATCAAAGCCTCATCGCCCGACAGCGAACTCGAACCCCAACAAGTTTGCTCAGAAATTCGGAGGCTCAGAGAGATGCCCACGCTGTTCTAAGGCTGTTTACGCTGCAGAGAAAGTCATGGGAGGAGGAAAGGTACAAATATGCACAGCTGGCTTTCAGACAAGAGAGGATGAAAACTGATGCTTTTGGAGTCACATCTGCTGAAGGAAAGCCATGCTCATACCTACAGAACCTACAGAACAGTAACAGTTTTTTTGACATTTGTAACTTTGAGAATGGCTGCATGAAGCACATACTGTCCAGCTGAATGAGAACAATAACAAGGGTCAGTTGCTCATTCTTTCATAAACAGAATCTCTGGGATAAAGCAAATTTGTTTGCTTCAGGTGTCATCGATTTGGACGTTTGTGGGAGTAAATACCAGCGAAGTGTGCTCCATTTATAGCACACAAAATAACACAAACTTTGTTGTTTGTGACTCACCCACTTCTTTTTAAGAGAAGCGAGTTTGTCCCACTGAGAAAATGTCTCTATATGTGATTGTGTCTGGTTAAAAGTTCTCATTGCAGAGGCTTGAAGTTAGAGCATCTCCAAAACCTAATACATTCAGTAAGAAGTTTCAAGCTTGGTACATACAACTGTATAAAGATAAATAAAAATGGATAGTATTCATAAAGTGGTGCATTTCCAGTCCACAGCTCACTAACGTCTGTTCACCTGTCTGCAGGAGTTAAATTATATTAATAATATATTAATTATTAGCAACTGAGCTGACTTTTATGGAAAATGAAAATTATTCACTCAGAAAAAAAGTGTGATAACAGTTGATATTGGTCATTATTGTTAAATACCACAATGAAACAAAGCCTAAATAAAATTCTCTGCTCTCTGTGTTCAGCCCTGGCATAAAACATGCTTCCGCTGTGCCCTCTGTGGGAAGAGTCTGGAATCTACGACAGTGACTGACAAAGATGGAGAGATTTACTGCAAAGGTATAGAGAAGACCCACATATTTAAATAAAAAAACACACATTAGGAATATACTAGTTAACAACATTAAATCTTTAAAATAAACAAATAAGTAATAGAATGTAGAGTATTTTTAAGGCAATTTGTAAATGCCATAATTTCTAGAATAAGTAACACTATTCTATTTATACCAAGCTTTGATCTTTTTGCCCAGTCTACAAACAATGAGCAACCCATTGAAGTATAGCTTAAGCTAAAGAACAGTTTAGTGTCAGGACAGTTAAATCTGCACAATGTCAAATCGAATTCCTTTTTCAAAAAACAAACAAAAAAAAAACCTGGATAAAAGGTTTCTAAAAATTAACAATGTATTAAAATTAATAACATTCTAAGAGCATGATTAGAGAGCCTCGTTAGAGTAAAGAAGAATGCGGATTGCCTTTCAATTCCTAGAACCAACATGAAGACTTTTAATAACCTTTTCAGTGAAGAGGCTCTAATCACAGTCCTTATCTCTACCAACCCTCTGCCAGCTGTCAACTTAAAAAAGTCTGCTGTTACTGTATGTGCTGCTTACACCACGATAATTTGACCCTAAAAAGTCTATAACAATCACTATTGTGTTCTGACCAATAGTAGACTCAACATGAAATTCATATAAATATTACAGTTTAAAATACAAGTAATGACAAGTTCTAGTCTACCCTAAAGGAAAGGTGGTTCATCATTTGTAGATCTTCCTCACATTTCCTTCTTTTTCTTTCTCCCCCAGTTTGCTACGCCAAAAACTTTGGTCCAAAGGGAATGGGTCTTGGAAATCTGGGAGCTGTCGAAGAAAAACAGTAAACCAGCAGGGATAACTTGTGAACAAAGCTAAAATCTTCTGAATTTTGTGTTAAAATACATAGTACAAAACGATGAGGCATTCATCACATGTAAGGAAAATGCTTTTTATATGACTTGACACAAATAATGTGACATGAAATTACCTCTAGATGTGTATAACCAAATGGGATAATATGCTGGAGTGCGGATTGTACTTATTTACACGTTAATAAATGTCATCTCATAACCCAATGACACTAAAAGATGTTAAAGTCAGTATTTCACTGGAGAGTGCATGTATTGTTCCTATGAGGCCACTGCACAAATAAATGCTAGCCGCACTGTAATGCCTTACAGTGGATCTATATGGATCTATAATAATAGTAATTTAAGGTAGTGAAGTATATGACCAGGCACAAATCCCTTAGGTACAGTATCACTGTTGTGCACAGAAAGGATACAGTATGTACTTAATCTGACAGAAATACTACAGGACTGCAGCATATTAATGTATCTTAATACAGAAATGCTTACAGAAATACTGGATAACAATAATGCAATTCACCATTTCTCCAGGCTGCTATTTCATTTTATATCTTCAGAACATATCAAAATTAAATATAGATAACCTAATAAAGATTGATATTATTTCTCAATATCAAGTTATACATTGTCAATTCATACAAAAAAAGAACATTAGATTTGCTGATGTATTTTTTTTGGCCTTTGATGTTTTTTTTTTAAATATATATTTTCATAATGCAAATTCAACAAGAATGGAAAAATAGACAGACCAGAAGGGAAAAAAAAGAGGAGGACATACTGTAAGACAAAATGAGACCAGAAAAAATGTACAATAAGTGTAAGCTTTATAAGGGACACTTTATGGTTAAATTCAGTATATAGTTTGCTATATTAGTTTGCTAATTACATAAATGAGAGGGATAATAATAACCACAGCTACTTTATATTTATATAGCTACTACTATATTAAAAAGTGGGATATTGTGGTGATACACGATACATGGTGTGTAAGTGTACGTGTCTCTTAGTATGCATATGTGAGTGTGCACTGTAAATTTAGATTGCCAATAAATGGAGACCATATTTCTCTGAAATGTCTAGTTTGATTTTTAATAGAGGATGTCATTTTACCCATTGGTATGTGTTCCGTAAAACAATTTAACAACTGTGTAACTATAAGTGTGTTTCTAGTTCTCCAGTTCAAAAAGATTAACTTTCTTGGCAATAGTTAAGGCGATAACTATCTTTCCGGGGGTTTGAGTCAGTGGATTAATTACTAAGAGACCTCCAAATAAACAGAAATAAAGACAGAGGAATGTTGTGGCTCATAAGGAGGGACATTCTGTCAGTGACTGCCCTGCCAGAAACCTTGTGTTGTGGGGCAGGGCTGAGTAACATGGAAGTAGTTATCTGGAGTGTCTAGTGTACAATGTGAGTACAGGGTATCTGAATTTATTAAACCCTTCTTATATTTCTTATGCTGGATAGGAGATGCTCTGTGATTCATCTTATATTGGATAAGTTATATGTTAGAATTTTTAGTCATTCAGAAGATGTTCCTACAGATTTGTGTCCAGAAGTCAGTGCCGGGAATTTCTTAGGAGCTGGCATTTTGTTGATTTCTTCTATTCACTAAGGTGGCTGTAAATTTTTAAGAATTAATTCAGGATTGAATCACTGATTTTAACTGGTGGCATTAAAGATATTGTTCTCTCCCCAATATCGTACTTCTGGACCAAGTCCTTTATTGTTACAAAACATGTTATTTTGAAAGATGCAGTCAAGATCTGCAACACTGTTTTGATTCCAGGTGCAAAAAAAAGTGTTTTTTGGTTCAGCTGAAGAGGTTATGTGAGATTGGGGTGGACTTAAAATGTGTCAATGTAGACTTTTTTAATTGTAATTTTGTTTATTTTCCACCAAGCTGTCAGGGTTCTTGAGATTACAGTGTTCTTAAAACAAATGTAGAATTTCATATAGCTTTCTTATTCAGGGATATAATACAGTGCTGCCTGTGTTTTGAATGATCATTAATCAGATTTGCAACGCCAACATAAGGAGACTGCTATAATTCAATTACACAGGACAGGGAAATTAAGAAATACATTTGTTTAAATCCCTTAATGAAACAATTATGACAGCTGTGGGAGCAAGCAGAATAATTTTTAAATTGATGCACACATGTACGAAAACAATTAATGCATAGAAGTGCGAGGTAATGTATTTTTCATAGACTGAATACACTGGCATTGTGTATAACACACTATATAAAGCAGGATTCTTATGCATTTCATCATATCCTGTTGTGCTTTAAATTAATTCCAATGCCAATGTCACCTCCTAAAGGACAAGCTGAATGTCTTCACAATATATTTTTTTAAAATTGTTCTCAAATCATCCCAGAAAACTAGGAAATCAAAAGACAATAAAACCAAATTGAGTAATTTATCAAGATAAATAAGTCTAGAAAATTACTAAAAACTAGATTTCCATTACATTTAACTTTATGGAGATGATAGTTAAACCTCGAGGATCACCTGCATTGATACAGAGGATAGTTAACATGGATTTACGAAGGATGGGGTTATTAATTTAACTGCGTAACAGCAGTAATGTATACAGACAATATACTTTATCAATATAAACTCAAGTAGAAACCGGGGAAATGCATTTAAAACCAGGAAAAAAGGAAGCACCCTTTTACACAACGGGTTGTGGGCATCTGTAGAACACCACCAAGTGATGGTGTCAAAGTGGATACACTGGCTTCCTTCAAGAAGCAGCTGAGAGAAATCTTCAGATCACTTACTGTATTAACTACTAGCAACAAAATGAGCTAAATGGACCACATGGTCTCCTCCATTTTTATTATGCATGCAGGATTAATACTGAAGTTAATAATTATTTTCTCTCCATTCTACACACTAAATCACTGTAGGTTTCAGAAGTAAAGTCTGTGGTATACCTGTACTGGCTTCTCTGTTGCCTTTATTGATGAGCACTTCCCATTTGATCCTAGTAGGAACTTTACCCCTCCCATTCCTGAATGTTCCAACAAGATTGCAATCAAGGTCCAATTCTTTATTGCAATGCAGTTAATGATTTGTAACCTTCTGATTCTTTCACTAGGTTATCCATCCATTCATTTTCTTCCAATTCAGGGTCACAGGGAAGCCAGAGCCTATCCCAGCAAGCAACAGGCACACGTCTGAATACACCTTGGACGGGATGCCAGTCCATCACAGGGCACAAACACAGACATGCACACACTCACACCAGGGCCAGTTTCCCCAGAAGCCAATTAACCTACCAGTATGTTTTGGACTGTGGGAGGAGACCAGAGCACCTGGAGGAAATCCACAATCCACAGGGAAGACATGCAAACTCCACCTAGAGAGCACCTCAGGTCCAGAATTGAACCCAGGACCCCAGCGCTATGAGGCAGCAATGTTAACCACTGTGTTACCATACCACACTCACCAGGATATAGAAAAACAAAACTTGAAAAATATGATGTATAATCCATGAAATGTTTTAATATTTCAAAATATTTGTAACTAAAAGTGTAGGTTTCAAAATAGGAGTTCATCTTGCAGATACTATTGCATTTACAAAATTAACATTTCACAGTATACTATTTAAGGCATGAAATAAGAGCACCCAAGACACAGTTATTTTTTTCTGATTGGATTAAAACTAGTACCATGTAAGAGCTCAATACAAACCTAAATGAAAAATATTATTGAGGAATGAAAAAAGTTTTAAACACATACAATTATAGAAATCTGATAGAAGCCCCCGGAATAATAAAAAGATTCTTCACAAAAACAAATTTGTTTCTTAACTGCAAAAAACTTAATTTATTAACAATGCAATAGTCTTATATATGATATAAAAGTGTTTTCTTTAGCATACAAATAACAAAACTATTTAATTAAAAAATATTCAAATTACATGCAAGTTATTCTCTATGACGATCTATAAAATGTGTATACAATGCCTGATCAATACAGATCTTTGTATAAAAATGATTCCTGGTCTTCAAACTTCTGTCAAACGTTACAAAGGGAACTTCACAGATTTTAACTAACGGGCTTTCAATATGTGACACAGTCACAGCACATAAAATGGTGTTTAGCAATTCTTTTTCAGAATATTCAGCATAAGGCCACATTTTATGTAACAATCCCTGAAAAACAACATCTCTCATCTGTCATTCACACTTACATTCCCTACTGTGGTCCACAGAAACTGTAATCCTACAGGTCACTGACTAATAGACAAATATCTTTACATCTGGGCAAAATGTTAAATTGGTTGCTTTAAGGTTAAGGCTGTTGATGCTCTGCAGAAACCTACAAAACCAGTGTTTGTGAATCCCTCCTTCAGTCGCACAATAAAAAGGTTGTGGCTTTGCACGAGAATCCATTAACTACTTTCACTCTCTGAGGATAAGACGTCGCTGTTTCACACTGTGTGAAATGGACCAGCGACTGGGTGCTCCAAACCAGTGGAGTACTGCTGAGTCCAGTCTACCACAGTGGGCTTGAACAGGCCACAGCACTTCAGCTGAAAGAAGTTCACCATGTTCTTCACACACCCTTGACTGAAGAGGAGAAAAGAGATGAAAAGAAGAAAAGTTCAACTGGAGCCGTGATGCATCTGTCACAGACATATAAGGATGTGGGACAGTTTTTACTTTTCCCCTGAATCACAGGGTTTTCCTTGGGTCGCATCCACTGACATCACAACAGATACAGGAAGACCTGATCTTTTTCAACAAAAAAACCTGCCTTTTAAGGCTCAACATCTGCTAACAACATTCTATGTCTGACCCAATAGGATAAGGTTATTTAAAGCTCTAATTTTGCATTATGTAGCTATTTACATCTTCTGTAATTAAAATTCCTAAACTACCACGCCTCAAATCAGGAAAAACATTTATGTTCTTTTGATACACTTTGTACAGTAGTACAACAGGTAGATTGACTGATTGTACTAAGTAGTACAAGAGAAAGATGATTATCACTGCCTTACATTTTCTAAATATATGTAATTTGCAGACGTCTCAATACTTTACTGTTGTATTAAGCTTAGTCATAGCAAGATGCACTATAAAGTAGTTAACATTTAAATATATACATTATGTAGTATACAAAAATGGGAAGCCTAATTATAGGAAATTATAAGAAAGTTACAGCCGATAAGGAGGCATTTGTCTTTGTGTTATAGTAATGATAAATACTAATTAAGTAGTCATCTACTGGGGCTGCTTCTGGCAATAAAAAGATAAATAAAAATTCTCACTTGTATGGGTTTTGTCTCAGTGAAAAAGACTGCTTGGCTTTCTGCTTCCGACTCAAAAGATTCATCCTCTCTGCTGAAGTCAATCCAAAGAAGGCGATCTATAGGATAGCACGTGCTTGTTCATATCAAAGCAGCACAACAGTAATTTAATGGAAAGCAATCTAACACTGCTTGTGGTACTCACTTGATAGAGCTGTGTCAACAGCAGAAGGGATGACCATGCAGTATGGAAGAAAGCTATCAAAAAAATGTATAGCACCCATGGAGAGCAGCCAGCCACCTGGGTCAAAACTCCCCACAAACCATGGACCTGATAGCTGGTGTTGCAATGAGAAGACCAATCTGTAATACAACAGATAACCATTTTTATACTCCCACTTCTACATCACAGTTCTTAGTGAACCCTGTGTCTACTGTGTTTGTATTATAACTCAACACGCCATATACTTTGGACACAGGATCTAATAGTTAAGGCATGAAATTAGAACAGCATCAATAAGGTAGCAATGCCATGCAGCAGATTGTCATGATTATCAAGATTTTTGCATCGACCATCTCTTCCAAGATGGTTGACTATGTTTTGTTTGTACATCTACAGTATAACATAACCAATAGTCAGTGCTGGGGAAAGTTATCTTTAAAACGTAAAAGCTTTGCAATTACAAGTTACTTATGCAAAGTATTACATAATTTCAGGGGGATATCTTTTATAATGAAAAGAGATACAGTGATCTATATACTGTATATATCTGTATGTACTGTATTTAGGTACTACATAAAGTAAGGTATTATTATAAAAGCAATTTCTTCCATCTTGAACAAATATGCAAAATAATCCCAACAGAGGAGGTATAAAAGCTCTTAGCTGTATCACAGTGCATGTAGCATTTAGTTTAGCACCATGTTCGCCTGAAAGTGATACTACAGCTAAGCTTTATTAGAAGGACTGTTATTAGATCTCTCCAAATAAAAACCAGACTACTTACAAACAAGTGTGCCATAAAACATCCATGTCCCAACTAGGGTCAGAAAAAATACAAACATCACAAAATATCGATGATTTCTAGCACCTGCCGAGAGAAAAATACACATAATGTTATTTCACTTATTTGATCTTTTCAGATTAGTCTGTAATAAAACAGACTGAATTAGCTATTGTTTCCTAGTCTGAAAATGTTGGTTTGGTGTTTTAAGGGAATGAGTACAGTACTTTCACAGAACAAATAAGCAAGTAGTATAATATATTTATCTCTGTAAATCTTGGTCTTAAAATATTTTTTTCTGAATGGTTTCAAAAAGGAGCCCCAGTCTCAGTTAGACTATTACAAAATACATGTTTAAAACATTTATGTAAGCTTTCTATTTTTTCCTGATTACTACTTTTCTGCATCAAGATTAATTTGAAGAAACTCATGCAAATAAATGCCAGAAAGTTAATGTTACTTTTATAGCACGGGATATATTAGCTATGAAAAATTATATTTGCCAATCAGATCTTAAATAATAGAAAAATAAAAAATAGATCTTAAATAAGATGCAAATCTAGCAAAGTGACCTACCTACGCAGCCGTTAATCCATATGGAGTGATGGTCTTGTCTTGCTACACAGGAGTCACACAAAAAACAATGTACTGAACGCAACGGTTTTCTCATCTGCACATGAAAACAAAAACCAAGAAGCTTTTCAAAATTTCACACTGAACAGTTGCTTCTGTTGTTTGTTTTATCCTTTAGGAACAGTAAAAGCAAACCAATTATAAGACTGAAAAGAGAAAAATGAAAAGAGAGTATCTGATAGGACATAATGGCAGCGAAGGTGGCAATACTTGAAATTATCCAGGAGGCCCTCTGAGTGTAAGCATTATTAAGGAGAAGAAACTGCATAAAATCCCTAATCAAACAGCAAGTGCAAAAGGCACAGTGTCTGACTACTGCTCAGACTGGGGAACACAGCAAAAATGGGACAGGTGGAGAGAGACCAGTAGGCCTTGCTCACATAAAACATTACAAACAAACATAAGACAAACCAGAGGAGCTCAAGAGGCACTTCTAGCCCATCTGATAGGAGATAACTGATCCAAGGATTGGAAAGGATACATTTTTTTTCCTTTTTAGCAAAGCTTTAGTTGTCTTAAAAACTTGCATTTTCCACAGTAAGACACACACCACTTCTTTAAACCTGAACTCCTCATTCTCAAACCAGAAAACAATGGAGTGTGTTCCAAGTGAGGGGTGGGGTGGGAGTGAGATCTTAAATTTCACTTACAAGACAGGAGGTGCAAAAGATCCGCACGTCCAGACAGCCTGCTTCTGCCAGCAATACAACATTCTACAGAAAAGACAACAGAACTCTTTTTTTTCTCCATTCAGCATTAGAATTTCATATATCTCACTATATTTCCCATCAAATTTTACTTTTATTGTCGATTGCCAGTTTCTAAGTTCATATGCATGGTTCTCTATTCTTCTACAGGTTTTATTCACACACAGAAGAAATTCTGCTTCACATAGCAGCAACATTT
This sequence comes from Atractosteus spatula, assembly GCF_055471065.1. Classification (NCBI taxonomy): domain Eukaryota; kingdom Metazoa; phylum Chordata; class Actinopteri; order Semionotiformes; family Lepisosteidae; genus Atractosteus; species Atractosteus spatula. Next base: position 10,261,398 of record NC_142721.1, on the reverse strand, counting down.
TTTACTTTAAAAAAAAACTATGGCATATTTGAAAACAAACAAAAAATACCAATCTGAGCTAAAAACAAAATTAACACTTACAGTAAACACGGCACCTGCCTTCGCTGTTGCAATAAAAATGACATATGGTACCTTTTTCTTGTCCTCTTCTGTAACCTTTATAAATCCTGGATCTGTCTTCCAGCTTCTGATGTAGTAGTAGAAAAGACCAGTAATGCAGACAGTAAAAGGAAGCTGGAAAATTGCCTCTGACAGATGTGAGGTTTTGCATTAAGGAAATTAAATACAAATAAGTGTAAATATAGTGTTCAGTGCCACCATCATCCATTTTCAGTGATGGAACTGCTTGCTAAAAGAATCTTATGCATTTGTCATCCATATAGTGAAGCTATTGCATATATATTAGCTGCTACTGCACGTCTCCATCATCAAATGTCCATATCACAAAACAGTATAGCCACATTTCTTAAAGAAAACCTGTTTATGAAAATGTATCATCCACAATAATCATACATTATTGAATTTAGATTAATCATGAATTTTAATGTACTGTATGTCATTATGCTATTTCATAAAACATTTTAAATTCCACATCATTAAGCCTAGTCAGATTGCTCCTTGAAAGTTTACCTAGGCATGCCACTATCATCACCAGGAAAATAATACTTCTATGCCTCAATAAATAAATGTCACATCAGCACGAAACCGCAGCTTTTGACATTTACATTGACAGCATATCACCCAGCCTTAGCCATCTTTAATTATGTGCTGTAAAGGGATTAATTTACCAAGGAAGTTAATTAAAAATAAGCGTTCACATCTCTTTATCTGCACCCTGTTCCAGTTTGGAAAATTCATTTGCCCAGATAAAAAAAAATTCATGCATGAGTGATGCTCCACTACAGAGTGAGAGCCATTTCCATAGTAATAAAAACACAAAAAAGTTTCCATCATTTTCTCACAAATAAAAATGCCGAGAGCAAGAAAGCAGAAAGACTAGCTGAATGTTGTTACCCAAGGACCCTGCTGTGGACAATATATGGTAATGAGTTTCCCTGGGTGAAATTAATTTTAATCCACTAAATTATATGGTTAAATAATGCATCACCTTTTCTTCTTTCATTAAAAATATCAGATTTCAATTATTCAGTCTTATATAGCAGAGAGGAGGCTAAATTCAAACTTAACGTGGAACAAATCTTGTACCTTTACATACAGCATGCTTTATCAATACAATGGTTTATAAAATGATTGGAGATTATAAAAGACAGAGCTGAACACAACATTTGATGTCATTAAAATAAGAAGAAACTCAGCTTTTCAAATCATCCATTTGAACTGCTGTGTTAGGAAAGGAAGTGAGCCAGTCAGAAGCAAACTTTGGCAACTAATGACACTGTGGATTAATATTAAAATGAACAGGGCAGGCTATGATTTGTTTTTCAGTAACAACACCCACGCAACCAAAAACAAATTCACAATAGTAGACAATGTGGTATTTTGTAAGCAGAAACTCAGCAGATAGCAAAGCAAGGAATATCTGCTGAAAATAAATCTATGGATTTAATATTTTTATGATTGGCAATAGAAAGTCACACTATTGTAAAGGCAGCTTCCACTGGTTTCTTGAGTGAGAAAAAGCTTGCAAGGATATCAGGCAGAAACCACATGTACCAGGTGACAGCCATCCAGAAGAACGAGGCCAAGAGGATGGCCACAGCCATCTTGCCCTGGCTTCCCTGGTCCAGGAATGGCCTGCAACCAAGCAGAGTGAGCTGGCAGTCACTTCAGAGTGCCCAGTGTTCAATTCACCTCACTGCTGACACCACCCCTAAGGACTGTGAAGTATACTTGTGCTGTAGCTGGGGTCCTCCTCAGTGTGACTCTGCAGCTCTCATTAAGCCATTACAAATCCACAAAGCCACACAAATCAATAGAGGTTTCTGTGACCCAGTAAAGTGAAAACAATTTTCCTTCCCTGCAACTAAAAACAGTAGGGCTGACAATTTCCTGAAGAAAAACAGAAGTAACTGTGATCAGCCAAGACTGGAAACAATCATCAGATTGGGGTCCTGAAGGCACTGAAGGCAGAGGCTATTTGTATTCAGTCTTGGGCTGCAAACGTAGTTGGACGTAATTGGTTACAAATCTTTGCCCAGAAAAATCTTGATTCAAGACAAATACAGTCACAGATTTAGTCTCAGAATTCGGCATAATACTGCCACCTTGTGGGAGCTTCTTAGAAACTGAACACTGCAACCATGACTACCACACTACCAGCTACCACACTGCTGCAGCCGTTGCTACACCCAGCTGAGCCACAAATACCTCTAGCACACACCTATTTCACATACATACAGTACACACATATATTATTTCCAAATACTGAAAAAGTATCCAGTAATTCCAAAAGTACCCTACTTACACCCTGCAAAGGCTGTCTACAGCTACACCTCAAACCTGAGTAGGCTGTACTTCATCAAGCCAGTCGCAGGAAGAGCACAGCCTAGCAACCTTACCTCTGCATTAGTAATTCTGAGCACCAGATGCTGAACATACTGTGTGACTTAAAAGCAGATGGCTGCTCACCGTGTAGTCAGATTGATGACGGCACACAGACAGGCGAAAAGGATTCCTTTAAGAAGCCAAGACTCTGTCTGCATGTCTGCAATGGCTCCCAGAGCCCACAGCACAAGTGTGCAAAACAGCAACATCATATGGAACTGAAAGGAGGAAAAATAAAAACTACATCAGTTGCTTTGCCCAAAAAAGTGTGACATGTTTAAAAAGGAAAAACAACAGAAGTCAACTACTTGATTTAAAAGTACATCCTAAATCCATATATACTGTATATGTGTGACCAACTCTGAAGTGTAGTTAATGCTTTATTAAAATTATGAATACAGTACAACCCATTTCAAAGACTATTTTTGGCTCTGTAATAATAACCTTTCAGATATTTGTTACAGCATCTTGATATGCCAATGTCTGAGGCAGAAAACAGAATAAATCACCCGGTTCTAGCCTGCTCTTCCCTTCATACTAGAATTATATACAGTATGTATTGCCTTGCCAATATCACTAGTGCCCGGAAGCCTTTTTGGATTCAACAATAATTACAGTTTGTACTTTTTCTGAAAAAAAGACAAAGTAAATATAAGTTTTCTTCTGCAGAATTTGATCATTGTACCAATACAAAAAGAAAAACAAATACTCTCAGAAAAGAGGTTAAATTTGAGTAACACTTTGAATGATACATTTTTGTCATACAATTATGTTTATAATTATCAAAAATGATTCTCACACTCTTATAAATTTCAAACTAGTAGGAGGGAGCATATTCATAATTGTTAATTCATTCCAAGCAATTACTTGTACATTCTGGACCTAAAGGAAGAAACCTTGAGAGGCGTATTGATTACTGTTAAGTAATGAGAAACATAAAAGATGAATTCTTCATTCTTTTCAAGCCTCACATTAACCCTGACCTAGAGCTCATTTAGTATGAAGTATAAAAAGGCTACAAGTATATTCCCTGGACTGCTGCACACTAGTAAGTATGTAAATAACTACACTACTAAATAAATGTAAAAAATAAATGACCAGTTCCTCAGTTATCAGCCACATATGACAGTAAAACAGTTTTCTCAAGGTCTAAAATATTTTATGGTGCAGATTATTAAGGTGCAGAAGACTCAAATGGCTGGAAGGATGTTTTTAAATGTGTGCAGTTATACTGCCATAATACTTTTAGTCAGGTTGAATTTTTTAGAATTTACATAAGGAATGTTTACAGAAACATACAGAACCCAAAGCACCTACCTTGTATGTCTGCAAGAAGCGGAAACACAGCGAGTTAGATTTACTCCTCTCATGCTTTACTTGGGTCAGCATGTGAATCAGTAGGGGACTGTGAACTTGATGAGCAAGATCAATAGGAGTCTCTCCCTAAAATACAGACACACAAGGAGAGAAAACCAAGCCTTTCTTAAAGCCATCATTGCTACACACAGTGTTAACATACTGCAAGCATCTGGAGCAGAATATATACAGTATTCATGACAGTAAAAACAAAAGCTTGTGATTCCCAGGAATGATCTTTGTGCAAGGTACAGCACAATGTTTTAAAGGTCTTGGTTCTTTAGAATGAGGCATTTGTATTCTAAATGAATGAATATTCTCCAGAGAAGACATTCTTCAAAAGGTCACATTCTTCCTTGGGATCAGATGGTGCTATACTGTATTTAAGCAGTCTCTTTGCATTGATTAATGCCACTGGGCCCTTATAGGGAGAGCCGAGAAAACAATATGACACTGACTGTACTGATACATATTAATACTAAACAATAAAGTACTTATCACCCTGGCCTCTCATTGCTGTTGATTTCTTATTTCTCAGTCATTCCATTCGTCCTCAGAAACTTTTCTCACCTTAGCATTCTGAATGTCCACGCTGGCCCCAGCCTCCAGCAGTATATGAGCTGCGTCCACATTGCCTGCCAGCACAGCGCAGTGCAGAGGGGTGTTTCTGTACAGCCTGTCCACGGCGTTGACTGAAGCATTGAACTTCAGCAGAAAACGGGTTGGCTCTGGACTACAAATGCAGAGGGCAAACTTTACAAAGGGTGTGGAAGATGTGTTACGTCCAATATATTTCTGGTGTCATTTTCTTTTGCAAGGTTAAGAATCTTTAAATGCAAATGCCCTTTAAATCATACGTAAATGTGACTCCCACAAGATTTCTATCTGATCACATTTGTCTGGCGACAGTGATTAAAGACTTAAGATGCATTCTTATGAAATTCTCACATTTCAACACTGAACTCACTTAATAACGACAACAACAACAACAATAGTAATAGGGTTAAAGAAAAGCTGACTAGTTACTCTTTTAGTAATGCAGTACTTACCCAATAATTTTCTGGGCAGCCAGCATTAATGGGGTTTGTCCATTTAAATCCGGCAAATCAACATCCTGTAATTAAACAAATAGAAATCATAGGTGCAGGCATGTTAGAACTGTAATGCATCAATTCTCCTTTTAAATTGAAAAGCTTAACATCACAACAGAGTTATCTTATTTATTATTTATATTACCTTTCCATACGCAAGGATTTCTACAAAGAGTAACGGTCTATTTGATTTAGTTTCAATTCCTTCAAATTAACAGGTCCTTTTAATTTGTTTTTTATATTAAACTGTCTTTTTAAAATATAGACCATTAAATAATACCAGTACTTTAATACTGTTTAACGATTTCTAAAAGATCCTTGAACTGGGGAGAACACTGTATGATTATAGGAGTTAAAACCACAGATTAGGGTGTTCTCCAGTAAGGCTCTGTGTCATTTGAAAGGCCCTTCCCATGTCTTATGTACAGTAATCTGCTTATCAGTGCCTGAGGTGCCTGCAGCTGTTCTCTATGTGAAAGACCTACCTGTCCCTTTGCAAACAGGTAGGCAATAATGGGCATATGCTGAAAGAGCACAGCCAGATGCACACTGCTGAAGCCTTCTCCATCCACAAGTGCAGGGTCAGCTCCATATCGCAAGAGCAGAACTACCATGGGCAGGTGGCCCTGCCTACGGAGGAAAGAGACACTTTTGATAAAATGGAAGATTGTACACTCCTATGCAAAGACGTAAGTCACTGAACACATTTAGTCTTAACTACTGCTGGACACAGTTCAATTATTCTGTATGGGAGTACTTACTTTATATTGTTTTTCTTACAAACACAAGGTTAATCATTTTAACCGACTTACTATGAAGAACTGTCAATACAAAATTCACTATTCTGCAAATCATTAAAACAGACACTCTGTTCCTAAGTACGAGTCTTCAGAACTGTAATGGTATCACATTATATTCACATTCCTTATGCTGCTGCTAATTGTATTTTAGACTGCTACTTTCCCCTTTGTTATTGGCACACATGCTATTGTTTTATGTTCTTGGCTCTAACAATTTGTGATGTCATTTGCTGTGCAAGGAAACAAGCCAGTAGGCATTTCATTTTACTCAGGTACATGTACTGTATGGCAAGAAACCTGAAACTTAGCATTTATACATTTATAACCAAAAATGAGATATAACAATTATACCTTATAGCCCAGTGGAGAGGCGTTGAGTTCAGATCACCTCCTAGCTGATCAATGATTGCACCTTTAGAAATGTAGTACCTTGGACAGAACAAAGGCAAGACAATACAAAACCAAACTCTAAAAATTAAAGCATTATATTTGAAGTTCTGATCTGCAAGGGGCAGAAATATTTAATAATATAGAAATCCATAAATCTCAAAACTATAAAAAATAAGTAATATTTTTGTACACAGGGTGTCATTAGTTCTTGCCAGAAACTTTACATACGTTTCCCAAAATGCACTATAGTAGAGCACATACATCTAAACTCCCTAAAATATAGATTTTTATTTCAATCCTTTTTTCTTGACATTCTGCTTTGTTTTGTCTCAGCTGTGCCAATACTAAAATCCCCCCAGCACAGTGGAGTAATTAAGATTAACAAGCCTTGTCAACAGCTGTTTTTTAGCAGAACAACTGATTAACATGACAAATGGAAACCCAAGCATAATCAACAACAGATGATTGTTTGAATGCAACAGGTAGTTCATGAAACAACAGGAAAACACAATTTGCATACAATCAATACATTTTATTTTATATACTGCCTACACATATATATATATATCTCACAATGCACAATTAATAAAATGACCATTGACCGCATGATACATTTTGCTTTGAAAACAGGCCTTACTTGACCAGCTCGGTTCGGTTGTTGATGGCTGCCCAGTGAAGCAGAGAGACGTTCTCTTTGTCAGGTTGCCGTACATCATAGCCTGCCTCTATGAGCTCTTTACACCTTTCAATTACACCGTACCTTCGAGAAGAATAAAAAACATTGGTTCACTCAAATATACAGTCTAAAGATCCCAAAGAAATTTGTATACATGTCATCTTGAACATGCTACAAAGCTATAACTCTGAAACTGTTAACCAAGGATCCTTCAAGAAACAGCTGGATGGGATCCTCAGGTTAATTATTCACAAGCATGTGAGCTAAATGACCTCCTCTTATTTGTAACCTGTTCTAATCCCAGTTGCCTAGTGATATTATTTAAGCTTTTTATATAACTGTATTATGCATCCAAGATGGTGGAGGTTTGTCTTTGGCATCACCATAAAAAACAGATAACATATATAAATAAATACATCTAAAAACAAACAACAGTCCTAGCCAGGCAACATTACATATACACATACAGACATCTCATTCTGCCCATATTACACTATCTTTACATTAATCCGATAGTTTCATATGGGAAATGGTCACTTAGATGTGTTTAATATGCTGTTTGCACAGGGAATGAAAGATTTCATGTATCCTGTACATTTGTTCTTGGCCACAGGCATTCTAAAATGCCTTCTTGAAAGTAGAAGTTGGAAATGGAGAGGGCGAGAGGGGTCTTCAACAATAAGCTGAGCTTTCTTTTAAACTGCAATATAATACAGCTCTTTCAGCTGTGTCTGTGGTTGAAATTCTACTCACAATTCTTTTACTAGCAATATTAACAGTTCTGGCTGATTTCCCCTTACTCATAACACTCAGGCTACCATACCACAATCTGTGATACCTAAAGTAAGGATGTTTTCTACTAACATTTCATTAACCTTTTCTATAATGTTTTGACTCACCCCAAACACTTTCAACTTCCTGATCAAAAATATACACTGACTAGCCTTTGGAAAAATGCAATTGGTATTCTCTGCCAAGTTTAAATGTTCATCAATTACTGTTGCTAGGTATTTGACAATAAGAACACTAGGGTCTGCCTATTGTAATCTGGAACACCGTGTTTGAAGCACCACCATTTTTCATCTTCGAGTTCAGACACTGATTTAGAGGTGCTCTTCCTAGAGAATTTAGAGAATGAAACAAAATGTATCCTGTGCACAATCACCTCTGATAACTCTCTATCTACGTACATCTAAGTCCCAAAGCACGTCTATGAATGACAGGCCTCACACACAAAAGCTACACAACTTTTGTTGAACCTTCCCCAACAGCACAAACAGGGAAGCATTATTAAAAAGCCATGGTGGTTAGAGGATTATTTTTTCTTTTTTACTTTTAAAAAAACCTTTAACATGTCAAGTACCTGCAAGGACCTTTCTGTCTGGTTTGCTAAAGGTTTATACTTTCCAAGAGGTCCCAATCCTTAAAGATGGCCCTCAGGAACCTCAGAGCCTTGATTACACACGCAGGGTATATTTCCATGTGGTCTACTGGTAGTAGGCTTCTTTGCACAAGGAAAAAAAGCCATCTTGTCAGATTACCTAAGAGGCCACTCTTTTAACACATATGGTACAGTATATAGCCCTCCCATGACTAAGCGACCTTGATAATGCTGTTTAATATTACGTTACTGCAGACTCTGGGAACACAGCAAAGTTTCTAAACCACACCTAGAAAATGTTGTTCTCCATTAACATTTGTTAAACATACCGAGAGGTTCCAAAGGGGGAAGCTTCTTGTTAAGGAGCTACAGTACATACAGTTTTACAGTTTCTTCGCTGTCAAAATCTACTTCTCTCAAATTCAAAAACATTTAAATTCGCTAATTTTCCTGGTTGCGTGCTGCATGCTCTGTAATAGGGCCCACGGACCAGAGAACGGATTCAGCATCAAGCTAAACGTCTCTCAAGACTGAAACCAATGCTTGTGTACCAGATGCAATGAGAAGTTCCTGCGCAACCTCTGCGATGGAAAAGTGACAAAGGTCAAGTGCCTTTTAATCAACGACTTAAAATTACACTTACTGTGTTGCTTTAACGATGTCGTAATTATTAGAGTCCTCCATAAACGAACGCCTTTTTGGTTGCTGTGTTGGGTCCATTGTTGCTTCACTCATGTGTCCAAACTGTCCATGAAAGTCTGGCATGAACCCATGCGTGTGTCCACTGTACCCGTGCCCATGCCCATGTCCATGGCTGTGCCCGTGAGCCTGATCAAAGTGGCCGTGACTCTGGCACTGCAATACAAAAGAAACAGAACTTTCAGCGTGGGTACCATTTTTGGAGTAGTTTTTATGTTTAGAACTTTTATTTTTAAAGAAAAAGATATCTGTTTTGAGTGTGTAAAATGTACCATCTAAAATTACTTACATTAGTAAATCCTAGCAATTCTGTATCTTACAGCGTATGGATAATCGTTTTAACGAAAAATATTTGGATTTAATCCCAACCGCAGAAGTACTTAATAATGATGAAATTCTTGGTTATTAACAGAATTGCATGAGATCAGCTACGAACCAAACCTAATGCATTTTGCTTTACCACCGCTTAATGTCTAATACGAATACTAATTTAAGATATTTCATTTTAACAACAAATATTATTTATTTTGATCGTATCTGCGAAACCCCCAAAAAGATGTTTTCCTGGTTGCACCGTGAGGTTAGTACCACGTGACGCAGAAATGTCAACCGATTAAAAACCAGACAAGACCGCCCATGTGGCACTGGACGCCTTCGACCCAGTGCCTGAAGATATCGAGATTGAATTAACCGGCAGTGCTTCGCTACTGTTAAGGATCACAACGCAATCAACCACATTTCTGAAACGCGTAAACACGAAAACGTTAACGTTAAACGTTAAGGCGCACAACACAGGCCACTACTGATTTAGTACGCGAAATTAAAATATGTTAAGTGACGTTTTGATTTTGCAAAACGTCTGGCTCGTTATTTATCCCGTGAGGAATCAGTAAAGTAAAATGAAACTAATCTGGGTCAGAGATCGTTCACAAATTGACACCACAGGTGAATTTACTGGCATTTCTTCTTCCCAATCCATGATTCCAGGATAGTTTCTCTCAGTCACACAGCAGCGCTTCCTTTATCGCTGTAGCGTCCCCTCCCTTAGACTTGAACTTCCTGGATACTGTCCACCGGGGGAATGCCCTGATTGGCGGAGTCGAGCACAAACTCCCGCCCACCCGCTTTCGCTTTCCTCCAGTCTCGTTTGTTCCGAAAGGGGGAGCATGAGCAGTCGCAGCCTGGGACCGCGGTACGAGCAGGGGATGAAGAAAATGTTTGTGAAGTATGGGAAAAAAACAATCCAACTACAGTACAGATTCATTTCGGAATAAAGCATGTATTTCAACTGCTTCTAGGTTTAAAACCTGTGTATTGCACACTGTTAGCGGGATGGTATTATCATTGCATATAATAATAATATGGTCCTACGTGCAAACGGACCACAGATACTGTACCTCCAATAATGGGAGAATAAGGAATCAGTTGGCTCTTACTTGCGGAGAAACATTTAACAGCATATCGCGTATCACTGCAAACTATACATTATCCAGCTTGTACAACATAGAAAACAAGGACATTTTGAGCCTGACATGAGCTGCACGAATTAGCCATTCTTTTTGCTTTGGTTACATGTTTCCAAATAGGAGTATTTTCTGCTATCATATACTGTACCTAAAGAGAAGTCTCCCAATCAGACTAGAGCAGCTGAGTCCCTGGCTTCTTGCAAGAAACGGTTGGATGAGACCTTCGGATCAATTAGCTACCAACTATGAAACGAATGGCCGAATGGCCTCTCATTTTGTCATTTTAAAAAACACAAGTGTTAATTTTTTGAGGACGTCATGGAAGAACATACGAAACGCTTAGAAAGCATTGAACCCTCCCACTCGCTTAGAAAAAAAGAGGTTACAATGAAATTGAACGATATTACAATAAAGGTTTAAATTATTTCAGAAAGAAACATACCAGCCCGCTCTCATGACCACCTAAATAACCTCACCACAGGTTTCAAATGTTTTAAACATATACTGTACTGTACTGTACAGGTGTGCGCCTCATTCTGGATGTGTACAAGGTCAGAAAGGTATCAGCTCCTTCTACCTAAAATTAGTCTTCACACAGACATCTTCCCAATATCTGAAACTGAGGAGAGTGAAGTTTTTTTTTATCTACCTGCCTGAGTGACTTCAGCGTGGCAGGATTCAAGTAAAATCTCTTGTGACCGAGAGTGATTCACGTACAGAGAAATCGTGGACAAGGCTGAGGAGGAAATTTACCCAGGTTAAAACGGAGCTTATCACTTCTAGTGTTCATGCCAGCATGAAAAGAACTAGAAGAGAAATCCATAATACTGGAAACCATTTGAAGGAAGCTCCAGGTTTGATTTGTACTGAATATAAAGAGGCCAATACTCCTCTTCTGACTTGATTGCAGCAGTACTTTTAATCAGTTTCATTGGATAGGAGTTGTGAACATAAGGAAGAATAATACAGTCTCAAAAATGTTTCATAACAGAATAGGGGGTCATTTTATTTTTATCTACTGTGCATGATGTGGTGCACAGAAGGTTAATCTTTTTGATAAGAATGAGAAATGTATTTTATGAGAATATGAATATGAGAAAATGAGAATATTATTTGTCAAACTGTACACATTTTTTTAGCATTCCTTCCGCAGTTAAAGTGACATTATTTTTCTGGTTAATCGATTCAAGTTGGTTGTTAAGAGTTTGCTATGCAGAGCTTCCCTAAACTTGAAAGGATTCTGATTCCAGCGTGACTATCAGATTGATGGTTTCTGACATTTAAAAAAACGTTGTTTATTATAACAATAAATTGTGCTCAATTGAATCATTTATTTTAAATGTTCTGAGTTTACGTTTGCATGAATGTATTTCTTGCGTGTATGCGTGGGACTAACCGCACCTCAAATGCAGTTCCCTTAAATATGAACGCTACAACTTCAAATTCAAATTAATCTCAGCTTCTCCCCTCACGGTGGAGCTCAAGTATTTCTTTGTGTTACTAATGCAAACGTGTTTTTGTGATCTGTCTGCACACGGGCGCGTAGGAGGGAAATATTCTAGACAGATGGATGGTGAATTGTGCCTAACCATAAACGTTTCACGGTAGATGAGCATGTCCATTGTAGTCTGCATTTGTGCAGAATCAGCTTTCCCCCGTCTGGTATACAAACCAATGAATGGAAAAGTAATCCCTATTTTTTGCAATCTGTCAACATCTTAAACTCATTCATGTTAGGCGATCGAACATGTAAAAGATAAACCCGTTGGAAGCTAAAGTGTGTTGGAAGCTAAACCATTAATCATAACAAATTTAAAAGACTGTAGTCTGATAACAGTATTCACGTAAGCACACTGTGGTTTACGTTTATCTGTGCATGAACTCTGGGGACTAAATGTCAGGTCATCTGTGTGCTGGGGGCGTGGTGTACAGTACAATCAGCTGAAAGAAACCTGTAAAAGCAGAATTTCATTTAAAGAGAGAAGAGCGACGGAGCTCGCAAGACAGGGTCTACAGTAAGTGCAGATTTTATCAGTTTTCCTTTTGCTTACAAATAAAGCAATTTGATACCCCTTTGTTTTCATCCAAAACATTTAACTCTGCGCAATTTGGAAGGAATTTGAATCAGAACAGCTCTTAGGCTGCCTACTGCTGTTTTAAAAGATTACTTTGGTAGGTGAGGCAAGTGTTACCTAATAGCAAGTTATTTATTGGATTATCCAATGTTTATAATAAAAGGTAATTCGTGAGTTTTTACTTGATTATGATTGTAATTTGTTTAATGTGTTATTTTTTAAACAAACACTTTTACTTTTAAACATTATTAAAACATTTGTTTAAAAATACCAGTTTCTGAAAAACTGGAAAAAAAACTGAAAATGATACACGTCTTGTTATCAAATTGTGAAACAATGGGTCTCTGTAAATGTAAATGGGCTCTTGTAAAAGGCCCCTGTAAAATTATTTTGTAAGAATATCAAGAAACTGATTTTTAGCACTACTGCAGCATTACTGAGAGACATACTGTATTGTACAGTCAATATATTGGGAACATAATATAATTTTTAGTTTGCAGTTCTACTTATTGGGATTATTATTTGTATCATTATAATGTCAAATAATTTCATTCAGGATTCCCACATTAACATGTTGGCTAGGGTACTTGGTGTCTCCAAATTATTTCTCTGTGACTGTTTTTCTTGCACTACACAAACATCAAGCCCAGCGTTTCAAAGATAGTCTGGGATTAATATTTTTAAAAATACAAGATGAAATGACTAAACTCTTTCTCTTGAGCCCTTTTTACTGCTTCAATATATGAATATTCTTCATGTCCAATTAAATAGTGTCAGATTTTTCACAAAAGTGGAATAGTAAAAACTCCTTCCATATGACATGCAGTGAATGTTCTGCAAAATGGGGAAACATGGAATGTTATTTAAGAAAAAAAGTATTATTTAAGAAATTGTCTTAATTATTTCCTTTGTTTCCATGTTCAGGATAATAAGTCATAAGGATAAGTCAGACTTTGTGAAAGACCATGGCCACAGTGAGAGACAGGCTTCTGCAGGAGGTCAACCCTGGACACACTTCTGAATCTTCAGCAAAAGTTACTCTTGTGGGAGTAGGACAAGTTGGCATGGCCTGTGCTATAAGCATTCTTCAATCAGTAAGTAGAAGCGTGATCTGAAATGACATACTCACAGACATACTTATAGCCTGAAAGGTTTCTGTTGAAATATATTTAATATGTTCATATTTCTAATATTTTACTATCATATTATGCCCCAGCCAAAATGGCTAAAGACAGATTTGAATTATAAAATGAGCCACTATAAAATGATTCATTTACATTAACTGTAAATTAATTGTGCTTGTGACTTGTTGCCCTGTCAGGAAGTTACAAAAATGGTGGTAGAAGGTTGCATAACATCCAATAAGTGCAAGGTTTGGTATAGTTAGAAGGAATATCATTTGTGTTATATTGAATACAGGCATAAAACTAATCAGATACTGCTTGTTAAGCATTCATTGTGTTTTTAATGGTTCTTGGAGTATAAACAGTCTTTATACATGCTTAACCACTGTGCATTAAAAGTGACGATAGTTCACTACTGAAAGTAATGCATTTTTTTTCTAAATGTTTTTCCCATGTTGTAGAATATAGCAGATAATGTAACCTTGATTGATGTGATGGAAGACAAACTGAAAGGTGAAGTGATGGATTTGCAACATGGCAGCCTCTTTTTGAAGACCTCCAAGATTGTAGCTGCTAAAGGTACGACAGAACAGTCTTAAGAAATATACATACATATAGTATTAGATCAGCTACAAAGAAACAAGTAATAGGTTTATTCCATGCGGAAAAAAAGAAGAAAGAAAACACAACGTTTTGGCCGTGGATCCTTCTTCAGGTGTAGATCAGCTATGTGCATATATATGTGCAGAATGGCTGGATCTATCACAATTTGACTTCCTTTTAAAATATTTTGCTGCTCATGTTATTTTTAAAGTCTTCAGAAGAATGATGTGAGTAAAATGAAGCCCTTAAGCTAGCACAGCAAGTCCCCTGTTTGTCTCACTGTCTCCCTTCTGGTAGCAGGATAAAATAAGGATGTTCTGATGTGCTGGAAGAACAGGAAAGGTTGATCTTGCTCACAGAGGTCCCTTGACACACACCAGGTCAATTACAGCAAGGGCTGAGAGCAAGAGAGATCAGAGGTGTGCAGTGGAAAACCTGTCCCCAGTGTCCTGCCGAGCACAGAGCACAACAACAGATGTTAAGTGTGGAGGCAGATTTTGCAACAGGGAAAGCTGATGCTTGGAGGAACCTGCTATTACAGCACAATCCGTCAGGTGTTTCATGTTTCTCCAATTCACCTTTTCTTCTGCTTCTAATAAGAGGGCTCCTTCTCTTGAACAATTTAGGGTGAAATAAGATCCCAAGTTTCAGCTTTGGTTTGCAGAGGTCACATGCAGTAAAAAACGGAATAAGAAATCAGCTGTGAACACAATTAGCATTAGAAAGATCGCAGGTATCCCGTCTCTGGTCATCAGCTATCTATTGTGAGATGTCCCCTTTGTCTTGCAGACTACTCAGAAACAGCTAATTCAAAGCTGTGCATCATCACTGCTGGTGTTCGGCAGAAGGAAGGCGAAAGCAGGCTGAACCTGGTTCAGAGAAATGTTGATGTCTTCAAGCACATCGTCCCTAGCCTGGCTAAGTACAGCCCGGATGCCATTATTCTTGTTGTTTCCAATCCAGGTGATTCAAGCTTTGGTCTTGCCTATGACATGTAACCAAATGTATAATCGCTTAAATCTGAACTCTAAAATATCCTTAACATTCTTTCTGAAAATGCATTTGAAATCATGTCATCAACACTGTCAGGTCAATTAAAAACTTTTTTAAGGCAGCGTGATCTCTATATTTAAGGTGACACTGTGCGTGTACTTTTTGTCATTATTCAGAACTGGACATTAGTCCTTTCCTGTAATGTAGTGATGGCAAGGTAACCAAGCAACAACACTGGTTTCTAATTATGTTGTTAACTTATTAACTTCACACTGAGTGTCTTACTGATATTTGTCAACACAAGACCAATTAGGATGCTGCAGGATAGAACAGGATGTCATTATTAGCTATAAAACACTGACAGGAATATTTGAAGTCTGTTTTTAAACCAGGAGTGCTCTGCTGCTGTTGCTCTCTGTGGCTGACTGCAGAGTTTTTGTGCACTGTTTGCCCTCGCAGTGGACATCCTTACCTATGTGGCTTGGAAGCTAAGCGGGTTCCCCAGCCACCGGGTCATTGGCAGCGGCACCAATCTGGACTCGGCCCGGTTCCGCTATCTTATGGGAGAGAAGCTGAGGATTAACCCTAGCAGTGTCCATGGATACATTGTGGGGGAACATGGAGACTCTAGCGGTAGGTGAGACCCAGCTGCAGCCCCTGGCCTGGGTTTCTGAAGTATGAGCACCATGCACACACTTGAATAAAAATCAGCTATTAAGACCTAAAGCTCCCTCCTCTCAAGCCTTTCCTCAAGCATGCTTTTCTCAAACATGAGATTTTTTTTTTTAGAATATCACCCAGGCATTGAACTATTCCATTGCATGACTTTGTTACCACCTAAATCTTAATAAATGTAGCCAAATATATCCCTTTAATTATTTTAGAGATGACAGTTTAAAAATCGTCCGTGGAGTGGACTTTTAATACTGATAATAGCAGTAATAAGTACATCTTAAATTTATGATGCACATCGTTTCTGAAATTACACAAAAAAGTGGAGTGGCAAAACCTTAGAGGCTAACTATTCAGAATGCACTCCTACAAAAATAGTTATAGACCAATGGAGCAGCAATGCATCTTCTTAACAGCTAGAAACAATGCACACAGATTAAAGCCTGCCTAAAAACAAGCAGCTTCAGAGTGGCTGCCCTTGCTCGTGACTTGCTGAGATCCCCAAAGACCAGTTCCTTTGGTTAAATACAGATGGGGCGTATCCAAGCTTGCTGCATAACAGCAGCACAAACCAAAATATATTAAGTTTCCCAGTGGGAAATGAAATGAAAAAAAAAATCTCTTCAGCTGTAAGCTATTGTAAACTATTGTTCAGATGCAATTGCACTATTGCTGAAACCTTAAAATACATGAAGTTGCTTTATCCTCACACTGCAATTATGTTTTATAAGCAGCAGTAAATCAACTGTTTGAGAATTGTTTTTATGGACATACAGTACTGAAACACCCAGGGTGGTGAACCTTACAACAAAGTTCACTTTTGAATTCAACAGTTAAACTACCAGAACTACCACTACCAGAATTTGTTTTGTTTATTTAGAAAGCAGTTAACTGTCACATTATGAAAAAATTAGTATGTATTTGGAAGGCAGGATTTTACATATATTGAGTTATCCGCCAACATACAGTAGCAAGGTCATGCAAAGAGATATCATACAAAATGTTTAGAGAAACCAAAGTTTTGAACAAAACACAACCTGAGTGTGTGATTTGAAAGATCAAAGTCTGTGTTTCAGTTGTAAGAGGAAATGTTTGCTTAAGAAAATCTCATTATGAAATGACCCTGTTGTTTGTGGAGCCAGCTTTTAATGTGACTGCCCACCTGGCTAAGCATGGGGACTGACAATTCATTCCTGAGTCTGCATTAGTTTCAGAATGAGCGTTTTTGAATTCCCACCCACAACCCCTCTAAAAAAAGACATGTGATATGCCTAGTAGTAAACACCAGCTGCTGTGATCTTCTCCTGAACTTCCCGACATGGAGTTAAAATACTTGTTACTGGACTGAAACAAGCCAGTAACTTAAAAGCACACACTTCACTTGCGCTCATAGTTACAGAGTGCAGGGAGTGTGTGGTTAAAACTCTTTTTGTCTTCAGTTCCTGTCTGGAGTGGGACCAATGTGGCTGGCATTAGTCTCCAGTCTCTGAATCCCCAGCTGGAATCAGACCAGGACCCTGAGGGATGGAAGGAAATACATAAGAAAGTGGTTGACAGGTACCGTTAATGTTAAGATTTGACCAAACTTAAGACTTGCTTTTCACCACTCGTTTCACTCCATATACAGTATATCGAGGTGGAAGACACCTGGTTATTAGCAAACAGTTTACAAAAGCTGGTTTAGAATTACTTTTTATTCAGACCACCAAAAGACAGTCCAGCACCCATTTGTGCTATTGACATTGTAAACTGCTTTGAACGAAATGCTTATGTTGGTCTTTTTTTAATTTTGCTCTTAAAAATGCACCACATGACCTTTGTCCCCAATTGGGTAAATTTATCTTAAGTAATAAAAACTATCAGTTTCAGTGAGTCATAGTTTCCCTAAGATCTTGAGACATCTGTGTGGAAGAAATACTTAGTATTGGAAGGAACAGTTAGATTTCTCAACACAATTCACTCTCCAAAATATGAATAGTACAGTGTTACAACAATATGTTTAATACTGATTATAGCAGTAATAAGTACAGCTTACATTTATCATGCACATCATTTCTGAAATTACACAAAAAAATGGAGTGGCGAAACCTTAGAGGCTTACTATTCAGAATGCACACCTTAAAAATTATTTTAAACTGAAAAATGCTTAATTGCGGATCTTGTCAAGATTGAGCACTCATTATGTTTTGATATTCAGCAGTAAGAACAGAGCAGGGTAACTGCTGTATAATTTTAAACTTCCCAAAGCATTCTTTCTGATTTAATTCTACAATGCAAAAGCCATGCAGAAGTGTTTAATTAAACAAACCCGCTTCTATGTGAAGCTCTCAGCTCTTTGGATGTACTGTAATACTCTTTTCGGAAATGTGTTTTCTGTTTGCAGTGCGTATGAGGTGATTAAACTGAAAGGATACACCTCCTGGGCTATTGGCCTGAGTGTGGCCAGCCTTGCAAACTCAATCCTGAAAAACCTCAAAACTGTGAACCCCATCTCAACACTTGTCAAGGTAGGGCCCCTTTAAGGTATCCTACAAAACACCTCAGACTCCTGCACAGCTGCCTTTAAGGCTCTGGTCCTCTCATTCATGAGACTACCGTTAGCTGAAAAGATCCAATGCAGTCATAGGAGTGAAACAGGCTAGGGTACCCTTCATTTACTAGGGTGAAAGGTTTGGATGGATGTAGAATCATTTTCTGGACTTTGCTGTACACTTACAGATCCTTGTTAATGCTTCATGGTGTGCCCCTTTAAAATGCTTTGGTTCATTCAAAGGAATTGAAATGACATTTAACATTGACTTTCTCCAGAATGGACAAGGGGTCTTTCCAGATTGTCAAGGATACTCCTCAGAGCACAAGTATAAAATTCAATCCAAGTCCAGTAGTATGTAAAATTACTCTCCTACTCTATATATGCATCTACTATTAATCTGTTGGCAAGCAGGTATGCTTTTTATATTTTATAATTAATAATAGCATTATTTTGTAATTGCTATAGATTTTATGTTTAAATCAAAGGGTCCTTACCAAGAGGGATTTCTTGAGAAGGGGGGTGGAGACAGATCCTGGCTATTGCTGAAACAAAGCACCTCTCCTTTTCCAAAGGGCATGCACGGGATTAAGGAAGAGGTGTTCCTGAGTGTGCCCTGTGTCCTGGGCTCCTCTGGGGTGTGTGGGGTTTTGAAACAGCCCCTGAAAGAGATGGAGACCAAGCAGCTGCAGCACAGTGCGGAGACCCTCTGGAACGTCCAGAAAGACCTCAAGCTCTGAGACCCGAAGATGAAGCCCAGGATACCAGAGCAAAAGCAAATCGTTAAAGCTTCAAGCTTTCCTGGGCTGCAAGTTAGTTTTGAAACCCTTTGTTGAAACGAGCGCTGGTTCTGTTAGACGCTGTGCTTGCGCATGCTGTGGCAATGACTGCTGTGAACGTTATTCAGGATGTGGTAAAGGGGCTGTTTAAGGAAATGTTCAAATTTATGACTCAACCCCACATTGGTAATTTTAAAATATGTCTCAATCCTGGTAGATTATGGTGAAAAGATAAACTGAAATATATATTATTTTGGGGAGCTTTGAACTTGTTTCAGGAAATGACGCATAAAGAGTTGGCTTTCACCACAGCTTCTCTAGTTTGTTGGCTTATGGGCATCATTGCAAAGTCTGGAGAGCTCTTTGTCTGAATGGAATTCATGAGCACTCTTTGACAGCAAATATTAAATACCTGATTCAACATGGTTTGGCTGCTTTTTTTCCTTGAATTAGTATTTTCATTCATTTCTTGTTTTTACAGAAAAAAAACCTCTGGAATTAATTTCAGCTTATTTACATAAAAAACATCAGATCTTAGTAAAACTGGCACAAGACCTAAAACTGTCGATGGTCTTCAGGACCTTTAACAACCTAAACCCTAAGAATCCTTCCTATCCAAAAACTGTGAAATGTTTTCCCACACCTCTCTTCATTTTCTAAATCATGTTGAAAATCTAGATCTATGCAGGATGAAAAATATAGCATTTAATTCATTTTTTTAAAATAAAACGTACAACTCTGAAAGGTAAAATTCTAAGAAGGATTTCTTAAGTAGACGAGATTTCAATCCCTAGTTTTACTGTATGAAATTGAACAGATATAACTTTAACTGCACCACTAGGTGGCAGCATTTCCTAACAGTTCCACAGTCCTGCCTGTGTCCAAACAGTATTCCCAAAGCAAATATTGAGGCTGTGGGTACTTATTAAAAATACAGAAATCAGTTTTGAATTGGTTTATTATTCCAAAGTGAAAAATATATCATAATATTACTCTTATTTATGTAGAGTTTAATATGTAATGTATTCCTGCTGCCCTTGACCCACAAAAAAGTGTTTCTGATTGCCTGCAGAGGTAAAGACAATAGACTCATGGACTCATAGAGTTAGCTGGGAACAAGGAAAAAGAGAGCAAGAATGGTAACATATATCGTGGAGGAGGAAACAATACGAGAGTGTGACTTTCTTTTCTTATAGTTAGAAGAGCTGTAATTTATATTTCCATTAACGCTGCAAACCCTGCCCTCTTTGGGACAGAATACTGCACTTCACTCGGTTTTGTATTTTTAAGCAGTGAATTTCTCAGTGCAGTAGGTGGCAGTACTAGTTTTCAAGTGCTGCAAACTCTGTCCAAAAACCAGTGGTTCATTAATGTAAGTCATTTTTATCAACACTGCTCTTTTCCATCTGCAAATGCCTCTCGTTGCTAGAGATACTGGCAAGCATTTAAATAAGCCGTGCTGGCTGAAGTTCCTTTTAACCCCTTTCCATCTGTGATGATGTATAAACAAAGGTGCTGAGCCAGTGTTCCTCTATAAACACCAAAGTTTCACAGAGCAGTTCGGTTTCATCTTCCCTGTTGGCACAAGAGAGGTTCCAGATCTAGAGAGATCCAGAAACCCACAGTAAAGGGCAGAATCCCAAGTGTGTTCCAGTACTTCCAAAAAGGGTCCTAATGACGGTGATGCCCCTCTCTTCTGTGGGAGTGTTTGGGTCTCCTTGGGCATTGGAAGCCTTTGTCTGACTGTACCTTCTGTAAGCCCCTCTCTTGAGCACTACTGTTTGTTCCCCGCCTATGGCAGGGATTCTCGAGTACAGTAAGCAGGTTGGAAAAGGCAGATGTATAAACAGAAGCGGACTTGAATGCCAGAAAGGCAAGAAACAAGTAAACACTGGCCAAAATGGATGTAACAGGCTGCTTGCTTGAGTCAGAATCCACAGGGGATGATGGGCCTTACTGCTCCTGAAGCAGACTTGAACAATGACCTTTAAGCATTCTACGAGTTGCACGAAAGTGAAATGCATTCTAAATTATTTATATCATTTCTAGGGCAAAGGGCTACTACCAAAATGCATTCCAGTTTTTGCTTAAGTCTCTCGAACTCCATTTAGCCTTTATATTGTCTTCCAAAACACCTGAAGAATCTGTTTGTTGTTTCAGTTACTTTATCTCAAAAGTTCTAAAGTTTGTTTGGAAAGAATTTCCTTCCATGATATTTCAGTTTATTACCCCAAATCTTTCCAGTTGGGTTTTTACCTCTCTCTGTACAATATATATATATATGAAAATAAAAGTCTGATGTCCTCCAATTTAAAAAATACAAATAATATATTTATGATTAATAAATAATAAATAGTACTATATTGTCTAGTTAGTACAGAGAACACTCAGCCAACGGTAATTTTAAATCTAGTTGTAGGACATTATCAAGTTTAGTCACAAGAAAGTACAGTAAATTATTTATGAACTCCAGTGCTCACAGCAAACAAGCAAGAACTAGAAAAGCTGAAACATTTTTGAAGACCAAGCAAGTACCTACTGTACATACTTGAACAGTGTGAGTGAACTGCAAATAAACTAAGCAGAAACTAGAATCTGACCTAGACTGGACTTAAATGGCCAAACAGTTTTTGAAGTAAAGTAGCTAGTGTTACAGGGTATGTTTCACCAAGCAGTTGATGACCTAGTGAAAAAATGATCATGGAAGCCCTACTGGTGTGGTCCAAGCCAGAAGCAGCTCTGGTTGGTCATGAAATCTACCAAGTTTCAATTGTATTGGTTCAGTGTTTCCCAGGACAAAGGTCGTTTGAGAAGTGAGAGCAAAATGGCGGTCAGGTGGCCATCTTGGTATGTGCATGAATGACAGTGTCTCAGATGTTATTGATATGCTTACAAGAATGATAAAATGGTCTCATGTTTGGAGCAAACTGGGCTGTTTTTCAACAGCAGAAGTGAGTGTTATGAGTCACATATTGACAATGAAGAAAAAGAAATGGCAGTCAAGTGGCCATCTTGAGACTGGATTATGTATACAGTATATTTCACATATTTATCTTGTTAAAACTAGAATTACACTTTTAGTCTTGAGTTAATTGGCCATTAAATTTAATGACTGATCTGTCTCTGTACATTTGCCTAGCACGAATTTGCTTGGGTGCCTGGTCTTCAAACACTAGCATTTTCAAATGTGGGAAGGAAAAAAAAACCCTTACAATCACAATAAACTTCCACTACTTGGAGACCTAAAGAAAAAAAACAGCAAAGTAATGAAGTCATTTTATCAAGGCAGCAATAAAAGACATTTTATAGCCTTTTGTTTATTACCCCTTTAAAACCGATTTGAATCAAGTCTCCAAAAGAAATTCCCAAACCTCTATGGCCAATTTAATCCCATTATTTCTTAATTAGAACTTCCAAGGGTTAAAACTATTTTGCAACACTCATGCTTTCTTCTCTCCGAAAACCTCTGTGCCCAGTGCAGTTACGATCTTATCTGCTTTGTTATATAAAAGTTCCTGCACTGCTGCAGAAACCACCCATGACTACAGCCTGAACACAGGGAGACCCTAGCGCTGGTGTTGGCTGGGAGGAGTACTTGAGCATGACCCTTTTCTGCCCCCTTCCTCTCCTGTCACATGCGTGTGCTCTTAGCAAGGCTGCTGGTGCGTGACCATGGTGCTGCGGGTTCACTCTGCTGGAGGCTGCCAGCGGCCTACCTTACTGCCAGGATTTCGCACGGTCGAAATATGGACGTTCCAAAAAGACCACAAGACCCAGGCCACAATGGAGAATCCATCCAAATGCCTAGATATTTTACAAGGGGAATTGGGCGACCTTCACAATTAACTGGGGGCAGCCGGATGCTAGCCCTTGGACGCCACAGTAACGAGCAAGAAGACAGACCTTCCGGCAACACAGAGCTGAGATTCAAACCACCTGGATTGGTGGGGAATCCTCCTTCTGCAGCAGAGGTTTGTGAAGCCAGAGCAAACAGGCAAGTTTATTTAGTGGCTTCCTTGCTCAGTGAGCTACTGGGGAAGGTTCGTCACAAGACCAGCCAACTGATAAGAAACTGAATCAATAAATTCAATGTCAGAGTCAGCCCCTGTTTGCTTAATGCTTCAAGTCTCTCTTAAAGTGTCAGGATAACATCCATGGATAGGTGGGAGTCAGGGGGAGATATTTGGTCCTATGTAGGTAATATTACCTCCAGAAAGTAAAATTGCATTAAAGAATAACAAATGAAATCATCACAGAAGATCAGCTTAGTTGAATGAGTTCAACTTTGTACAGATATAAATGGGTTTTATGTGTATAGAGAGAATTAAAGGCCAAAGTTTAACAGAATTTTAAAAAATATATTTCCTGAGATTTATTTTAAGTCTGTCTGTGCTTTCCAGACACTTCTGGAACAACCATTTTTTTCCAGGCAGGATATCATTCCAAAACTGGGTGTGCTAGCAGTTACTAAAATTGTCCTTTGCCAAAGCTCATATAATAATATGAAGTTCTCCAAGTAGATTTATTGCCTGGTGAGCAGCAGCTACTGATTTTACAGACCTTTCAAGTGGCACCCAGATTTCTCAGCACTCTTCCTCAGATATTTTCAAGAACCTGCCACACCACAGCTTGAGAGCCATTTCAAAGGCCAAAGGAAAGACGTGGACATAGAAGTGTCCTATTTTACCAGCGTGATCCCTGGCACCTCCCCCACCAAATACATTTTGGTAAATGCTCTTGGAACTGATTCTTTTGCTAAAAGACTCAAAATCAAGTATTTTGGCCTTCTCTTCCTGTGCTTCCTTTACTTCACAGATGCTATAGGCACTGATTGATTATTTGGATTAATTATGCAGCAGCTGTCCAGGCAAGCAAAGTGTATCCAGGGATGCCATAGAAAAAAATTCCAAAAGCTGCCTCTTTCCTGCTCTGGGGTAGTTTGTGATATGTCTGGCAAACATGAGTGTAACTAAGACAGTAGAATTAATAATAATACATAAATCTGCATAAAAATAAATAATGAAAACCTGTGTAAGACGTCTGCCAGGGATGAGAACATCCAAGGTGGTGAAAGATATACTGACAGAGAGACTAGAAATTACACTCCTAACACTGGTATTCTATTTTCATACAAAAGGCAGTACAGACCACATTTTGTAGAGATAATCCTACAACATTTTGATTGAAAAGGCTGTGCTGTCCAATGGTTAAAAAATACCAGTTTTAGCAGATCAAACTTGATACCTTAATAAATACAAAAAAAGAGATTTATAAAACCTGATGGAGCCTGTGACTGGGTTATGTTCAAATTAGACCTCTAGCTGTCCTGTATACTTTACCAATGGTTAGTGTGCTAAAAGTGAACTTTTGGATACTCTTTGAAAACAGATTACTTTTTGAGCCTTGCTTCCAGGATTTTTGGCATTTTTGTAATAATTTTAATATATTTTTAAAACATGAGATTATATTTTCTAATATTAGACTCCTATTATACCTCCCCCACCCCCCCACACTCTCTGCTTCAGCCCAGGTAGTCATTTAACAGCAGTATGATAGCTTGGAAACCAGAGAACTGAAATGATCGATGAGATTTCTAATCAGTTAGAACTCTGTCTGGGACCACTTCCAGGACTTATAGGATCATAAACTAATACATTAAAAAAAAACATCGTTTACAGGGTTGCCCTGGGTGACTGAAGCAAGGGTTCATCTTCTTGTCAGCCTTTTTCTATCTGATAAGATTTCACAGTGCGTGTCACAGTACTTTGTCCTTATCCTCGGAAGCAGGGCTTTTAGAAGCTGCGCAGGCAGACAGCCATGGAAAGGTGAGGGATAATAACATTGACCAAAGCTGCCTTTCTAAACACCATTGCCAGCCCTGACCTGGAAGCTTGAAGTTCGCCCAGGCAGACACTGGAATAC
Organism: Atractosteus spatula; assembly: GCF_055471065.1. Taxonomy (NCBI): domain Eukaryota; kingdom Metazoa; phylum Chordata; class Actinopteri; order Semionotiformes; family Lepisosteidae; genus Atractosteus; species Atractosteus spatula. The sequence goes on along the minus strand of NC_142721.1, from coordinate 10,236,336 downwards.
AGAACCGGAGAATGGGTTGGGCTTGTGACTGGAAAGTGAAGATTGATGTCAGGACTCGCTGCCGCTGGATTCAACTTGGTTCAACTAACTACTAAGACTCTAAGCAGCAAAACAGGCCAGAGAGCCTCTTTTCATTTGTAACACGTCTTGTGTTCTGCAGGTGGGACAGAGACTAGTCTGCCAGGACTCTGTTACCTCTCATCGAGAGCAGTGGCTCTGGGGATTACCCAGACACCTGCTGGCATTGCAGTGATGGCAGTGAGAGATGTGATGCTCCTCCAGTTGGTGAGAGCTCTCCTGTCAGTCAGTCACTGTGGGGTTCGCTGCACGTCAAAGGACAAATAGCACAAGGTGTGGGTGGATCAGAGGAGTCACAGGGTACATCGCTTCTATGAGTGCTACAGTAACATAGGCTATTCCTGATTGCATGGGTACAATGCAAATGAAAAGTACAACAAATGTATGTATTAAAAGTGACCTACTGTAATTTAATTGATGTATGATTTGCATCAAAGCATCTTTAGTCTTCATTTGGAAAAATATCAATTTTGTTTCTCAGCTATTATGTGTGAAATCCATTGGTATCACTTTGAACACTTAATTTTTTGTCTCGCTATCACCTGAAATTAATCTCCCGCCTACTTCTGCTTTCATTTAGGTAGCACACGTAAACACAAAAAGTCATGAAATAGGACGATTTACACATTGGGTAATGTGTTTTCCTTAAGACAGTTCCAAAAATGTTTACTGTAATTGCAGTAACATTGTGCAGAGCATATTTGTCATGGGTAATTAATGAATTTCCAGAAAACATCGGGGGACACTTTTTTCACACCTCTAAGTATTCCTCGATTTAAAGTCTAACAGAACAAATCTACAATTAGATTCTGGTACAATGTGCAATGGAAGCCCCTGGAAATATATAGGATTCCTCTAAAGGTTGCCTTTTCCCCTGGAGTATAAAAGGATGACTTAGTAGTAGCATGGGACATTGAAGACACTGAAGGGAAATGGTCATTGACATCCACAACTTGGGGATCCACAAAAAGCAGTTCCATTATTAACAAATCTCAGGCTCCTGCTACAGTGGCAGGCCTATCAGGAAGAGAACACCATGGGCTGTGAAACAAGTGTGTCACGAAGCAACTGGACATCTGTGGGCAACAGCTGCAGATCTCCAGCACAAACTGGCATCTTCAGGATACAAAGCAGCAAAAACTAGCGTTCGATGCTGTGTGCCTGAATGTGGACTGTGTTCACGGCGAGGTTGCGAGGAAGAAGACGCTTCGGAAGGTGAACCACTAAAAAACCCACAATCAAGCTGAGTTTGCCAAAGTACATCTGAGGAACAGAACCATTTATTATAGTCAGAGGAAACAAAGATTGATCTTTTGGGACATGCACATCAGTGTTATTTTTGGCAAAAATAAGGTGAGACTGATGCTGGGAAAACACTTATGCACATTGTAAAATATGGCGGGAAAACTATTAGCTTTTGCATCTCCACATCCTGGAGCCCTTGTTATAAGATATGAGAAATCGTGAAACATTTAATTCCTTCTGGTAAATAGCTCAAGCTTGCCCGTACATGGGCAACACAGCTTGACATTGATAAAAAGCATAAACCAAATAAAAAAAGAAAGGGTTAGCTAATTATAAAAACATTTTAAACATTCAAAACATTTTTTTCAACAGGACTTGTTATCAGATGGCATATTATATGGTGTTTTTGTTCTTTTGTTTTGGGAAGTGTGAATACATCTTGAGGGTACTGTGCAATATTTTTCACAAGAAAGTGAAAAGGAACGCTATTACCATTATAAAAGAAATAATGTAAAGGCTTGCATTTCACTGCGTGAGGTTTCAGAGAAGAGTAAAGTTCAGAACATCAGGGTTCAGGCGACAGAACTGGAAGACTGCCCTGCAGGGAGTATTGTCAGTTCTAGGTTTCAGCCTTCAATCTGCTCCTCAATGCAGACTGAAAACCTCATTCATCAAACAATTACAGCTAGTGGCTCCTCTGGTATTTCAGTGTTACAATCATAAGATGGACACATCTCCCCAAGGAACTCAGCCCAGAGTCCTTGCCACCTCTCATCCCCGGCTATGCTAATTCTTCGGCTTGATTTTCCACTGAACTGAAAGGCTCATCTACAAGACAGTCACCACTTTCCAATGCAGCCGGCATGCCAGAAATTGCTATTGACATTTCAATTTTACTTGATTTTTTCCCTCTTTGATGGCATAATAGGGAAAATTTACATTTGAATAAAAAAGCAAACAGGACGTGTCTGGGTGCGCATCAGGGAATGTCAGTTTTTTGTTTTCAATTACAATTCTATTTCAGTCAGGGTAATGCAATTAAAGGCTAATTGGAACAAGTGCAGATGCAAGGTTATGATCAGAAACAGTTATCTCCTTGCTCCATCTTTCATCTTGCAGTACAGGATGCCAGAACATATTTTATTAAGGGCCGAAAAAAAACCCAACAACTGTTTTACAATTCACGGTACATGGCATTAATCCAAGGAGACAAATCGTCTCATCGTTTTTACTTTTATTCCTGAACGAAGAAAGATTTACTGCAGCTGGTTTGTTTTGTCACGGCAATCAGCATGCGGTTTGGGTATGCAGAAGAGGTCTGCCTGCCATAGGGAGCCTTCTGGAACATTTGCATTTTAAAGAAAATCATCAAGGACTTCACACGCTGTCCTGGTGGTACAGTGAGAAATAGCCTCTTCCATGAAGCAAAACCAACAAGGACACAAGTAATGGAATTGAGAAGATCTCTGAAAAAGTGGCCTTACTCTTATATATGGATTCCCTGAGAATTCATCTTATTATTATGGTATCGTCAAAACACAAAGTGCTTATACGGTATGGCTTTGAGAGCCATGTAAAGAGAAGAATATACTGTAGTTTATGAAAAAGCTTCCTGTTATTGGCCACAAAGGAGGGCAGCAGTGTTGAATCATGGATAGATGGTATTTGAGCTAACATGGCTATTCATTTATCTAGGAGCTTGATATGTTGCAAATACTCAAGAAAATTGGAAATACCTTTCAAGTTGTGTAGCAGAACAGTGCAGGAGTAGTCTTGACTGGACAGAGTCAGCCAAGATGCATACAGCTCTGCATGAAGTGACCACTGTTTTCCCTCAAAGGTGATTTTCAGAGCAAGCACTTGAGCTACAGCTCCCCTCCCTTCCTCTATTTTTTAAACGCTGTGCATGAAAGCAGAACTCAAAGGAAGTCACACAGTAGTACCTTTTGTCTCACATGGCGTCTTCATGTTTGTCCATTTTAATTTCATTCCCATCCAGACATCATGGGAACTGTGACCTGAGGACACACCTGAGAGAATACAAGCTAAGTGCAATTAAATATATTGTAAATGCATTTAAAGGCTTCTACGTGCATGATAAAACACTTTTTTATAATAATCCCAAGTCTTATTTTAAAAAAAATCATGTTCATGTTTATGAAACAGTCACGTATTTTCCTGCATTTTCCTGCACAAATGAAATGTGGTATTTTCTTCATGTATGTGCGTGAAGAGGAGTTAACAGAGGACATAAAACTGAGGATTCACACCAGAACCATTCATCCATTTTCTAACCACTTCTTCCAATTCATTGTTGAGGGGCAGCTGGAGCTGATCACAGCAAGCAATGGACTCAAGGCAAGGTACACCCCAGATGGTTACACCTGTATTAATCAGAAATCTGAAACATTATTCCTAGATCTTCGTAAAATTGACTGACCTCAAGAATGAGTATAGAAAACAAGTTGCATAGATGAATTACAATCGAAGCACCATGTAGCTAAATATTATGCACACATCTGATAAAATGAGTTCTGCAGTAAAATCTAAGATCTTTTGTGAAATGCACCAAGCATTAAAAACAACTTTATGAAAAGTGATTACACAATTAATGTTAAACAAACGACCGAATTTACTTGATTAGATTCATTAGAGGCTATCAGTTTGCTTATGCACACATGTTTAATTTACTGTATTTACTTTTTACATGGTTTCTTTAATGAAGTGTAAGCTGAAGAGCTCAATTTAGATCGCAGACATTCTGATTTCAATGTTTATAGTACTTCCATTAAGTTAGATTGTAATGCTGTATTGGTTAATCTACATTAGTTAATCATGGAGTTAATTTTAAAGAAGGAAATGTCAAGCATCATTTTAAAAACTGTGGCAATTTGTTACCAACAAATTCACAAGCACAAAAAATAACGTACACCTCAGATAATTATGGAATTGACACAGTTTCATAACACAAAGCCATATTTGATTTCAATGAGGATGTTTTTTAGATGGAAAAAGTCTTATCTTGTTGCTTTTACAAGACTCCAAGCTGGGAAAAGCTTCTGTATTGACCTGTAGTGTACATTTTGTTGGTGCCCAAGGCTCGGTTTCCATTATAGTATATTAATGCCAGTGTGAGTGTAATTAGTGGAAAGTCAATTCCCATTACTAGTTAACACTATTGAACATCTGCTTTCTTTAATAAAAAACACTGTCCAGTATAAAGCAGGAGAATCAATAAACAGGCTACATTTAAACCCCCACTGTCTGTCAGAAACAATATGGGACTTAGAAAACAAAAACCTAAGAGGGGGTGTTATGAATTGGATGATAACTGCTTCAGTACCTACCTCAGTCACTCCTTAACACCAGACCCTTTGTGCTTTGTTTTAGCAGTTCAGAAGATGCTATTTACTGCAGGCTTCAGCATTAGAGCAACAGGCTTTCAGATTTGGTTTCCTTCTGTAAAAGCTCCCTATAACAACAAATGCTGCCAGTACCTCAGTGGCATTTAACTGAAGCAATAAAGAAATGTTTTAAAATACTATCAAATCCTTTTAAATCCTACATCAACAATGCCCAACATTGCAGCAATAAATGTAGAGCTAGCAATTAAGAATAGCAGCTCCAGGTAGTTACAGAGGTTCTTCGCAGCATAGTTTAAAAAATCAGTTTCTATTTCATTCCCCCAAAGACCCTGCTATTCAAGAGAAGACTCTGCTAACTAACACAGGTTTTTGCAAGCCATCTCACTCAGTGTGCAGTTCACTCCACACAGTCACGTAACCTTTCTACTCTTTGTCACACCACAGCTCTCTTCTGCTGGAGCAAAGATTCCTTTTGCACTTAAGTTAATCATAAGAGCAAGTAATCACATTAACAACGACTAGAAATCAAAACTATTGATCAGCATAACTAAACTTCAAATTTTATGCCCATAAAAGCTGTGGCACGTTTCTCCACCCAAGTGCAATCCTCATCCTCTTTTCAATACTAGTCACCCTGCTTTCAGATTTTATTATTCTCTACATGTCTCCTGATCAAAAATGAGCTCTCTGCAGAAAGGGAAAGGAAAGGGTGATCCTTCAGTTAAAGGATTTAAAACAATATGCTGCATTCTTAATTGCAATTTGCAAATTTTCAAAGTGAATATCCCATCCAATGCACATGGTTTCATACATTAGTTCTGAAAAACTATGATGTACCAAATGCGAAGTAATTTCTTACAAGAATACATACAATAACCTCATGCCATGTGACTACATGTATGAAAGTTAATGCAACTTTCAATGTGACTCACGGATTACACTGATAAGACAAAGAAGAAAGACTGAGGGGGTCTTGAATGAGCATGTCAGTAAGGAGTGCTTTCTCATTGGCAGGTTGAGTTCACTTGCTGTCATAGCACTGGGTTAAGACCTCTAGGTAGACTCTTGGCTCCGAAGCCAGTACAAAGGGATTTGATTGAAAGACACCGGTGTCAGGGAAAGATGAACTCACCCTGCCTGAATAAGAAATTCACACTTGCACGGCAGTAGCCAGACAATGTAGGGCTCCTGCCCTCATTACTCTAATTAAATAAAGCACCATTATCCCTAGCCAGAATGTGCTTAAGGTGAAAATTATCTCTGTGCATTTTTATTAACATGTGGCCTTCAACGGTATTCCTCTAGCTCCCACTAGTACACACAAATATTACAATGTATGAGAATCACTGGGTTCAAATTCACTACTTATTAAGCATGCAAGGTTTTATCTCTGCTTTCACATTGACTGAGGGTTGTGTTGAATCCTTTAGAAAATGAGAAAATCCTCTGCTCCTTTAATTAAACCCATGGAATAATTTGTAAATTTTTAAACCCGGTGCAATTTTTTTTTTGTCATTGACAAGCATGGAATGCAAAGCAATTCCTGGAATACAGTCAGATTTCCTGCTGTGTGGATACAGGTAATGATTCTCCATGTGCTCTTTGCTATTGTACAGTCATCTAAAGAGGGATTAGCAGTGAATTTAATTAGTCTGCACACGGAAGAAAATCTGCTGTCCATTTTTCGAATGAATAATATGGAAAAAAAATCAGAAAAATGTTTTGTGCTTTAACATCAGGTAAAAGTGTCGCAAGGTTAAAGTCCTCCGAGGGCAGTGAATAAATTAATGAGCTAGATGGGATTTCAACAGCGGCAAAAAAGAAGTCAGTAACCTTTCTCTTCTCAAAAAAAAAAAGTCACAGCTCTTTATTTGCACATTCACAAAGACTTTAATTATATAGAAGGTCATTTAATTAAAGAAAGCTTCATACCTGTTCAGTCTGATGCTAGAAATAAATTATGGGTAATTAAACAAATGAACCCATCAACAAATCTGCAGAAAGGAGTAGCAACAGTGTGTGGAAAGGAAAACTGCTGTGGTTAAATTAAACCCTTTAAGTGCTCGACATAGATAACTTTTTCAGGTTTAATCCATAGGATACGTAAATGAAACCCTACCGCTTCTCCTTTCAATATTTTTTTTGAAAAGTCTGTTTTACCGTTGAGGTTAAAAAGCTTACTGTATATAATTTCCGATTCCAAATAAGCACAAAGCTTTGATTCAATGTATGATCAGTTTTAATGAGCTTTTTTATGTACAAGCCACGTGATAACAGATAAAACCCATTACTGTTGCATTATGAATTCCTTCAGTGGCATAAACTATTTTTGCTTCCGTGTTGCTCAAAGTCATTTTCACCTCACATTTGTGATAAACCTGAAGTGAGGCATGAAAATCTCCAGAATAAGTGTAGGGACACTGTCACCTGTCAGCTGGTGTAGAAATGCAAGCTAGCTCAACACTAGGTTTAAGAAGTCATTCCATTTTAATGCAGCAGAACAGGTACTAGCTGATGCATAGCTCAGAGCTGTTAGCAAAATGTACTCTTAATGCTATTAGCCAGGCAGATGTTTTTGTACAATAGCTGTACACCACTAAGAAGTCATTAGACTCTTAATAATTGTAGTGTCTAATCCCTTGTAATAAGGTTTCTATTGAAAACAGAAATTGTCAAAATGAAATACACATTTTAATTAAAAAAAACACAAATCAGAAAAGGCTACTCTGTAAGACTAAACAGTGTTTTTTCTGGTTAAACTGTACATGATGTATAAATGAAAGATTGCTTGATTGGATGAAGTGACACAATGCCATTTTGCATTATAATACCATGAGCAATGCAGGTTGAACACGCACTAAAAAAGTCCTTCATAGTCTTTAGAGCAAAACACTGACATAATGACGTTTGAGTTTTGTTGTAGTTGGTGCAGAAACAAAGACTTGAAGGACTTCCAACTGCGTGGTCATCTGTCTTTGTAGTCTGAGACAATTGTGTTGATAATGAACATGTAACAGCCTCTAAACCCAGCACTGCAGCTCAAGCTTCAGGACTTTGCATCATCAAAATACGGTAAATGTCTTGACCACCAGAAGATCAGGGAATTGCTTTAACACTTATAAAAGCAGGACTGTTATTTATTTATCCTATTATTTATTATTCGACTGTTGTTTAAACTTACACAATCCCCCCATTTCCCTAGCTCCTTAAATATTAAAAGCAGTTTGGTTTTCCTCAGTTTAATTTGTTCTGACAGTGTGCTTGAAATGACACATTCGCTCTGCTGGTCAAGACCATATCACCTGCTTAAAATATCTTCCCATCAGAGGTGGCAAGCAGTTGTCAGTTTAGCAGCTCTGAAGAAAATGTGTCTAGCTCAGCAGCTACACTGCGTAAAATATGAGCATTTATCTGATACTGTTACAGATCCTTTTCTTCACCGCAGTACAGAGTGTTCTTTCTCCTTGTGAAATGAGTCCTAAACTGAGACTGAAGAGGTCATCATGTCTCCTTTGGTTTATGTCCAGCACTGTCAAATCCCAGCGGACTTGGGACTGTCATGTAATGTGCAGGAAATAAAATCTGGGAACAACAGGCTGGAAGAAAAACTGTGTTCAGAGTTTTTTTGAAGGGTAATAAAGGATGCACTCCATATCAAGAAGACAATTGCTGGTTTTACTTTAGTGACCTGTTTCGCTACTCATGGGAAAATCAAAGTGGTGAAGAATGATAACAGTCCTGTACAAAGTGTGAATTCAGTATGCAATGAATGCACAGTGTATTTTATTTGATTTCCTTTCAGTTTCAGTGTGACTTTTAGCAGGTAAAAAAAGAAAAAGCAATAATAAATTCCAAATGAATCCACTGTGAATTCAGCCATAATTCACAATACTACTTTCAGCTGTCATAAAATGTATATTTCCTTGCTTATTTGTGTTGGTTTTGTTAATGTTGCCCAGAACCAGAAGCTAGCTCAACACTAGGTTTAAGAAGTCATTCCATTTTAATTCCATTTCCATCAGTACTAGCTGATGCATAACTCAGAGCTGTTAGCAAAATGTACTCTCAACACTGTTAGCCAGGCTTGTACAATAGCTGTACTCCACTAAGAAGTCATTAGACTAGACTATTAGTTTTGAATTTTTGAAAATATCTTTGATATATGAAACAGTCTTTCAAAGGTCTATTTTTAATACATCTTTATAAATTATATATAGTGTTTCATTACACTTAGCACTCCAAGTGTGTAACATTAAGGTAAATACATGCAGAACTAGCGTAGTAGATCGCAGTGAAGCTGCTACCAAATGCTAACTGATAATGAACAATACATTCCTCAATCAAATTTAGGAATGGACGAGAAAATAGACAAGAATTGTTGTGAGACAGATTGCTTTTGCTTTGAAAGTAGATTGTATAACATTCTAAATCTGTATACAGTATTACTGTAGGTGTGTTAAAACATAAAAAAATAACCCTCACCTCCCCTGAATCTTCATAAAATTAGATACAGCGTAATAACTAACAATCAATTTGCAGGCAATTAGCCTTAGTTAATGGGCTGTTTAACTAGCATAAAATGTTTCCTGAGGCAACTATTCCCTTTTTTAAAAAGTGTTTTTTTTTTCAAAATAACTCTGACAAAGACGAAGACTAGCCTCAGCTTTATAACCGTGCGCTTCCTAGTGATGGATTTGAACAGAACCTTTCCTACGTTTCTCCTCCGTTTTAGTAGACACCTCGCAGTTGCAGGTCAGGGAAATGTGGCTGTGCAGCGTTCTGGCTCGTCTCAATAAAGCCCAGCCAAAATTCACAGATTCAGCATGAGCTAATAAAAAGAACTCTCACCAGGGGCTTGCCCTGATAAAAGCAAAATACAAAAATGCTGGGGATGTTGCTGAATTTTAAAATGATTTATTGGGAGACAAATGCGGGCTAATTTATAGGCTGGTAAGTCATCCTGCCAGCAAACGTGTAGAATTCAGTGTTAAAGTCTGTTCCGCATTGCAAAGAGATTCCTCAATTTTTCCATCCGGGGAAAAAGGTCTGGGAGCCTGTCTTCCATGACAATGTCATGAAAGAGTAGGAGGCTGTGAGTGTGGCGTGTTACAGACTCGATAACATGAGGTTCTGAAGAACTGGAGAAGAACAGAAATGAATTTAGAGCATCTCCTTGATGAAATTCTTTTGAAATCTGAAGGAGAAGTAAAATATTGGGTACATAAGATGATTCAATCAATAGGAAGAGTAAAAATTGCCCAGGAGGAACTAGGTTACAAGAAAGTGATTGAAGTATGATAGGGATGTGCAGTACTATAAATTTTGGAACGCAGAAACTAACCTCAAGGTAATGTGTAACACAATTCAGTGGAAAAGGAAAGAAATAAATCAAGTATCTCATAAGACAGTTCAACTGACATTGTTAATTATTTTTCTCAAGTTTCACGTAGAGGATTAAAACTGTTTTATTAAAAGAATATGTTAATGGCAATGACAGCTACAAATGTTCCGATTCCGAGTCACATAGGGTCTTAAAAGATATAACTTTTTATAAGAGAGGTAAGGTTTTAGTGAAAACAGAATGGAAGAATAAAGATTTCTTTGGGTTTTCATGCCTAAAGAGGGTCGGCACATCCATTCAGTATGTTTAAGTGTATGAAAAGCAGTGCCAATGCACAAATACTTAAGGCCTCTTTTTCAATACCTGTTTTCTAGGCTTTTATATTGCAAATAAATTTAAAGAGTCATACGTTAATGAAAGATAAAGTGCCATCATAATACGAAATTAAAAAAAATATTTTCTTGGCCACATATTTTACGCTTCACACATTCCCAACAATTACAAATGGAAGGCTTTCTAACCCTTTATTAGTGGAATAGAGTTTATTAATGTTTAGAGTTTATTAATGGAATTTTTCTTTTAAGGACAAAAGCAGTTTCAAGGTTTCATGGATGTGGCTTGCATGGAAACAAATGCCTTTCTCCCAGATCCTTAGTTAAGGGAGTGCTAACATAATGTAGTTTGCAGAACCCTTCAGAGAAAACATGCGTAGCAAGGAAACACACATAACAAATCGCTCTTTAACTGGAAAAATGGTTCACTCTTCCCCATAATGGTAGACAATCTAAAAGGGCCTTTCTTATATCACATAGTTAAGTACACCCCTGTACTTGAACTGTGGGATACCTTGACATTCAGAGGAGTTCCAGAGACTAAATAGTTAAAGGACAGAAACAGCAGCTTGTGAATGGCACACATGATCTTTGACTTGAAATTTAAAAATTTACCCCTGCTGAAGTAAATTCAAGAACAGCATGGTACTCTTTTATCATAAAAATCCACACCCATTCTATTTACCTACTTAATTCAATGATTAGTTTCTGATTTAGACAAAATAAAAATGTTTTCTGAAAAGCAGCTCAAACGTTAACTAGATGCACAATACTATATATCAATTTTTCCCAGTTCAGGACAAAGCCAAATCTATGATTCCTTTCCCAAAGATTTCTATATACTAATTATCAGCATTCCATTGGACATCATTCTTCTTTTCCATTCTCTTTTTATTTCTTTTCAATTAAACATTTATATAATTTTAAAACAGTCTCATTTGCATCAAAGATCTGTTTGTCATGCTGAGATTATATTAGGTGTGTTCATTTGCAGTTATGTGCATGGAACTGAGCAGTAGAAAAAAGCCAGCTAACAAAGAATATTATTTTGTGTAAAATTAGGGAGAAAATGGGACTATGAAAAACACAACCATTAGTTTCTATTTATCAATGCATACAATACACTGAGATGATTTCTGGAAAAATATGCATTAAAATGCAGTGGCACTCGTGCTATTTAAACATGAAATATTATAAAAAAAATAATGGTAAAATCATTAGATTAACCATTAGGTCAATTAAAAGAAATTAGGAAAGATCCGGGGCAAAAACCATTCTCTGCAATTAATTAATGGAACCTAGCAAACATAAATGATGTAATTAATCTGATATCTATAATGATATCTTTCAATAATGTTAGTCTTTAATTTGTCTTCATTCATTTGTGAGTGAAGAACTCAGAGGACACGTCCTCACCTGCAATTTAAATCGAATGCTAATAGTATTTTATCATGGGAGATAGACTGTATTTGGGCTTTAGGTTCTCAGCATACAAAGAAATTACAAAATCAATGTTAGCGTGTCTGACTGGGGAAAAATGTGATATACACCCTGTGTTTTTTTTAAAAATCAGAGAGTCTTTATGGAGACTTCTTTTTCCCCATCTTTGAAAGAGTTTGCTCACTGAGGAGTATCTAACCGAGATGCCACCTCTCATTTACAGCTGGTTGGACTGAAGCATAAAAAAGTAATGCATTCTGCACTGGACCATACTAAATGTAAAAAAACAACAAAGAGGAACTGGAGGTGCAATTGGACAGGTGGGGGTCAAATTCATTTGAATTCTGCATCGAGATTGCTAGGTGGACCCTAGTAGTTAAAGGGGATCCTCCATTCTTGTGCAATGCTATTCCATATGTGCTGGTGACATACTCTTACCCAGTTAGATGTCACCAGTTAGTATGTCTGTCAATGGAAATTAACCTGGAGTACACAGTACTTTGCAGTGACTTTTCTAAAGATTTTAGGACTAAAAAAACACAACACTCGGAATGTTTTGTGCCTATTCTAGTAAGTGATAAGCTGTGCACATATTTTTTAAGGAGGAAGGCTTCATAGAGAGCAAAGTTTTTTTGTTGATGAAAGTTGCTAAAGCCATATGCGTTTCCATACGTTTTGCGATTATGAACTTTAAACCAGCAGTAATAATTATGGTTAGGAAAATAACTCAATTATGACTTCACAAATTAAATAACAGGTTCTCTTTTACAAAAGCAACTTTAATTCTGACCCACTTGGGCACTCAGTTAAATGTAATGATAATGAATGTAAGTACAAAGCTACTTAGTGAATACGATCAATAAAAAAAGGAAAACAACCCTTGGAAAAAAGAAAGGAAGAAAACACTTTGCGTCAGTGGTATAATGCTGAGCCACAGAATCCCTCTGTTGCCAGTGTCACGTGGAAGGGAAATTCTTCTATCGGTGGTTGTGTTAGATTCATGACCCTGCCGCAACCTTGAATTGGCCCTTAGTCGTTGCTGATGGGAGCTGAAGAACAGCTCCTGTCAACATGATTGCTGCTCTCAGATGAATCAAAACACAGAGGGCATGGAGCAGCACATTAAGCCAGCAAGAGAAATATATCACTGCACTTTTATATAGATGTATGGCTTTTCTCGAGGCATATAAATGACCCAGCTATACACTTGTGTTTTGGCATTTTATAAATGGAAGATAAGTCTAGTGATTTTAAAATGATTATTCCAGTTTATCATTTCATGTCCTGTTGAGAGCTAATATGATGGGAAGAAGAATAAAAAAAACAGTTCATGAGAAGTTTTATTATTACCACTATTGTTTTTTTTTCCAAATGTAACATCTCTGTCAACAGATGAATGAATCCAACCTTTCCAGGCACTTTTCTGCCAATTTGCGTTATCTTGCAGGTTTTATAGCTAGTGTGCCCTGGGCGTAGATAGCTTATGACCGCTAAAGAAAAATAGCCTTAACTTAAACAATCCGGAGGCGGTAATAGCATTCCTAGGAACAAATTGCATTAAATCAACATTAATGTGTAAAATAAAAGCATATTATCAGCTGCAGAGATTCTGGCTAAAGTGGCCCATTCCCACAGTGAAATGAAAATCTGTGATGAACTCACATAGTCTGCTCATAAAATATTTAAAGACACAGTTGTGTGAAAAAAGAACAACCAGAAATGAGAACCTCCTGGCAAATTCACATCATTGGATGATGCCTCTTAGTAGGCAGCTTCTTAACAGCACATTGCTCCTTGAGACCTGTCATACAAGGGATTCCCCCCCAAACCCTGCCTGCCCCCAGTTCCACGCTTCTCTCTCACACCACGGCACCGGCAGTGCGATATACAAAAATCACATCTTACAACCCCCTGCAAGGCTCAACGATGTTATTTAACAGAACATCAGGAGGTCAAATTGTAGTCTTGCATTTCTGATTGCCTGCGTATACTCGCTGGCTGCCCACAACTCTGCACATCTTTTCTAGCAGCCCTCCCTCCACCCCAGCTGCACCCTTGCAGCTGGCTCCCTGGTTCATTCCTTGTAAGAGCTTCTTCCCCTGATCAGTTCCTCTGTGAGGGCTGTGGTGTTACAGCTCCTCATCACTCTGCATTCCACCGTTACATGTACGGTACCTCAGCAGAGCAACTGAGACAGTTCTCAAACAGTTCAGAGAGCTCTCCTCATCTTTCTCAGGCCATTCTGGTCTTTCACTTCACACAGAGGTCTGACGGGTAACATAAAACTCCTTCATGGTTTTTAAACCTTGTCCTGTCCCTGTGCAAATAGACACGACTCTGGCAAACCCATACATCATCAGGCTCTCTTAATTATTTTTCTGCAGCAAATTACACTGTAGTCCTCTACTGCAACCGTTTGTCTACTTGGCAGTTCTTGCTTTTTTTGTACACTAATGGTGGGCACAACACTGGATGGTTTAGAAATACTCTGGAGACGAATATTTCTGTAAACATATCTTCTAAACCATGCATTCTTTAACGATAACTCTGAATAATCATTACAAGAAAGCTGAAAATCTCTAGTTCTGGGAGACAGTTAGCCAAATTACTGCCAGATTATAATAATGAAATTAAAAGGACATCACTGCAGTAACAAATGTACTATTTTTACTGTACAAGGCCCTTCACTCACACAGCTTTTGTTTTATATATCTGAATTGTCAAGTGTGGAGGTACAGGATGCTCTGGGCTATAGCTGGCATCTGCTGTGTGCACTGATCTTTGACTCTGCTTGTTCCAGAACACCTGGCTTGGTACATATCATTCCCTGTTCTCTCTGCACGTAGCAGAGATGAGGAGGAGTGTAGGAGTGTCAGCCTCCCTTCAGCATTCACTCCGACATGCATGACATCTATCAAGTCTGCACGAAGGCTAAGCTGACAATTTTCCAATATCAATAGCAGCTGTCAGGACAACATAGGGTAATAGCTATCCTTGTCAAGTACACCTATTAATTCCTGGCAATGTCAGTGCCAAAATAATGAATTGACTGTGCAATCTTGCAAAGCAATAAAGATCTAAAGCCTTAGTTTCACCTCCTTATTTGTGTAGTGCATCAGAAACCGATATAGATTAGAATGCCTTGGAAGAAACAGGCAGCCTTTTGTTCAAATCCTTGCTGCTAGGAGGCTCTTCCTTAAAAATGTATGGATTGACGAATACAATCCACTGTAATCTAGTGCAGTTGAGAAAAAATAACGTTTTTTCTCTTTCACGTTTCAATAGAAAACCCTCTGTATCCAAACCGAGGACTTCGAACACAGCCGTAGCTCTTCTCTATGCGAATGATGCAAGTGATGAACACACATGGGCTACACATTTTTAAAAGCACCCATCTAGCACTGGTTAATAGCATTCTTTAAAAGCCAAGTGAAATAAACAGCATTCCGTCTTAAACCAAACTCCACTGCCACATCCACTTACAGAGCGCACCTTTTAACTCTTAACTTGTGAATGGGATTAGGCTCAGTCCATCTGAATGGAAATGCTAGGCTCTGCATTGGCTCACCTGGACTAGAGGAAGGAATGCTTCCTGTGCTAGGTGGATGACCCATGGCAGACCTGGAGTTTTGCTGCTTCTTTCCTGACTGCACGGGCTTGTTGATGTCACCTGAAGACAGACCATTGTCCAGGGCTGTTTCCACACTGCTACCATCCTCATCCTGACAGAGCAGGACTCTAAAAGCCAGGCAGATACTGGCTAAATGAAGTCTAGCAAGTAAGGAGACCTGGTGGGACATTTAAGAGGACTCTCAAAGACCATCAGTCCTCCAAGTTACAGGCGATGTGTCACATTTCACCGCAGTCTAAGAGATGCTGTGTGGCTCTGAAGCACGGCCATTGCCTTACTGGCACAGTTCAATGATGAAGGCGAAGTCTCCAATAGAAACTTCCAACTCTGTGTTTTAATTCTTTTTACCTACAGTACAAGTGTTGTACCACCTTTCCTCTGATTGCATTTAAAAATACTCTCAACTTATAAAATGTCTAAACTAGGAATTTAAATACCACTTCTAATACAACTAATTTATATTTAATTTTCTGAAAGAGGAAAGAAAAACTAAAAGGCATTGTGGGTTAAGGAACATTTGCAAGTGTTTCCTCTAACACAACTGTCCCTTTTCAAGGCATAGAGTATTTTTTAGTCCCCCAGAGATGACATTTATTCCTGGCTCTATTTCATACACTCCTCAAAACTCAGACCCCCACAGACGCATAACTAGGATGTTTGCGTGGCTTTGATAGAGTGCCAGTGAAGGGAAGTTAAAACTTTCCTGAAGAAGAGACAAACTGTCTAACTAACAGAGAGCCAGACTCCTAGGTGATCAGTGCTCACCCATTGACAGCTGTTGGGGTTTAGTCACATAACTAGACAGCCATGACTCTGATGGCTGATAATCTGTAAGCATGCAGCACAGCAGGAAAAATAATACTCCAACATTTTTTTCAGTGCTCTGAACAGTGCCTTGCAAAACTTTACACCTCCACAAATGTATGCATACATACCTGTAGACCTGCACATTGAAGCCCTATATTTCTGATTAGTTGAATCATTAGAACTTCTAAGACACCACATGTGAGGAATTTAATTTATAACAGCATTCAGATGTACATCAACTCTAATAATAGATGTATACCAAAATTTCCCTGGAGATGGCCCATTGCGCCATCAACCAGACCCAACTTGGTTTACTTTGAGATCTGATGTTGAAGTTTTGTAAATAAGGATAACGTAACGAAAAAGGTTTAGACCACTTAATAGATTAAGAAATGGTTACATGGCACCAGTTCTGCAAATCGCTACTGCAAATGTATTTGTATATGTATACACCTACTGTATATAGGTACACTACAGTGTATTCGGCAAACATTGGAAAACAAGAACTGAATTGCAATCGAAACACTGTACACAGTGGCTAACAAAGATACACCAAAATAAAAATGGGTACATACACAGACTGACACATGGAGACATTCAGATTATGCACATTTATACAAACATGGGTTTTCACACCGATTTCAAGGGTTATGTTAATATGATTAGGGTGGATTATGATAATGAAAGCACAGGCTTTAACGGGTCTCAGGCTGTATTTTGCGCTCTAGTTGGGGAAAGTTAATTGGTTTGGCTCCTTTGATCTGCGGTGGAGGTGGGGGTTGGGGGGTGAATTCTGACAGTTTTTTTTATTTTTGGCCTTGGAGGGATTCACGTCTGGTTTCAGTGGGACAGACCCAGAATTTAGACTTCAAGGCCAAAGACTGTTTTTCCTGGACCATTTTTTTTTCTCCTTAATAGGCACACTGATGGGCTCCACAACATAAAACAGAAACACAGACTGAAGAGTAACATACATCAGTCGCTTTCGATAGTCCATTGTGTTTTAAACAAAAAGAGAATCGACACTCATGGAAATGCATCTAGGACAATGAAGGGAGGCACATCATATGAAGTGTGTCAACATAGATGACATGACAAAATAAAATTGAGAACAATTCCAATTATTTCAGCCCTTCCTAAAAGCAACTGCTGCTGTTGCGTGATTGTTCATGTGGGATTCATTTATTATTGAGTAGAAGATGTAGGTCCATGCTTTTGATGTTTTTGAAGAAAAAGCAGTATTAATGGAAGCAACAGCTGACTGAGCAGAACCAGCAGCATATACACAACACATCAAGCTTATTCCAAGCAATACAAATATTGGCACTTCTAACAGCAGTTTTACAACAGAGTTTTCTAATGTTACATTAGGATCTCTTTTACTAATTTACTCAGATTTTTCAGTTCTGTAATTTTAAAATATGCTTTAAAAAAATCTGATTTCATCACAAGCAATCCAGTGTTAACGTGCTGTTACACAACGATGTACCAATATTTTCTAGATGCCTCTTTCCAAACAATTTCCCGTCTTTTGCAGGGAAATAGTCTTGCGCAAACTTTATGATATTAACAATCCGTCGTAGCTATATTCTACAAATTGCACAGGTGCCAATAATTCACCCTGGGAAATTTCCAATTTGCAATGGAACTCCCCAAGTGCTCCGTTTTTTTTTAAATTGGCAAAATCATTTTCTGCTGACAATGGTCAAAAAGTACAATTTTCAGGAACCAATCAGGTTATTGCAAGTTGTTGCATTCCATATGAATTAATTATAGACAAAAAACCTCACTGTGGCTAAATGCGAGAATAAATTCACCAGATACCATGGGGTAGTTACTGTGCTGTTGCCCAACCCACTCCAAGTCTTCACTCTGTGAATGCAGATTCTTCTCAGAGTGTCTTCTAGAGTCACTACAACCACTAACTTGAGCACATCTGTGAGAATCAGGCGATGAGCACAGCTACAGTATATGCACAAAACCCTTCATTCCGAGGCTGTCATGAGACTTTGTAGATAGCAATCTGAACTTGAGATGAGTGCCTGAGAGAATCTGTACAATGTGAACACAAATGAAAAATGAATGTGTTAAGCTTGAACACCATCATGTTCTAAGTTATTTAAAATAGGATTTAATAATGAAAGCAATCAAATGAAAATCAAATTTAGTCTCCAAGTGCTCCGTTGACGGTTGAATTCAACATTTTAAAACTGGTGAAATGATTCCAGCCACTGGTTTTCAAATGCATGCAACATCAGTATCAATAAAAAGGAGTTTTTAAAACGGCAGATTTTAATAAGTAAAAATTCTGCAATTTTATTTGCATATAAAGGCAGCTAAATATATATCACAATAATTTTAAAGAAAAAATGCATTTCTAAATTTCCATAAACAAAGAACCTAAGTCAGAAAAAAAGCCCAGTAGCATTTACAGTGGCAAAGTTGAAACAACTATTGGCAACAATTTTTGTGCTAGCAAGATTGCATTTACACACAGTGCAAAATTAAGAAAAAAGTAAAAACACAAATACAATAATATTTAAGATTTTAAGGACAAATAAACCTTGTTTAGGCAGATGTGTTAGAAAAAGGGTTACAGCTAAACATGTTGTTCCATTCATTACCTAAAAACTCGGATTATTTTCATTAAGCATATCCTCTCCATTAGAGGAGATTCAACAAAAAGATTTACATCTTAGTTGTATATACTTTATATAAAAAACGATGTGTAGGACCAGTGCTTATGCACATGCAAACAGCGCTAGTGTAGACATTACAGAAAACAAAAGAAAAAAAACAAAGTGTTTTGGTGAAGGTGGTGCACGTAAGATTAAATCTGGAACGAGGAACGAGAGTTAAGCTGCAACTTTCTGGATTGAAACTCTGCACTTTGTGCAACTCGAATGCACATTTGCCTTATAATTCCTTACGGAAAATAAATAATGGGCATTCATACTTGACCATAAATGTTTTCTTTGTGCATCACAACAAAGTTAGTTTAAGGCAGTAGACGTATCTACCCAAAGAAAGCTTAATTGTCCCGTAGAGAGAACATACCAAATTACAATGGCAGTTAACAATGTACCCAGCAAATGCAAACAAAATATATATGGTAGTTATACAAATTCACAAAGCTTCATATTCTTAAAGATCCTTTCCATTTTCAACAGCATGACCTTTTCTTCTTTTTAAATCTTTAACTTTTGTACCATCAGTTTACAAAAGACCAATATCGTGGAAAGAAACATTTATTAGGATTCTTCTGGCTTATTGTTAGAAAAAAATGGTATGTAAATAGACCTCCCTCCCCCCCCCCCCCTCCCCAAAGCAGGGGTCGTGTTTCATGATGCTTGTGGGTTGGGGAGATCAAATATGATTGGAGGGTTGGTAGGCTGAAAACTGACTGTACAGGTAGATGCGTTAATGTACGTCGTGTAACCATCTGTCATAATGCCGTAACCTGCAAAGAGACAAGAGGCAGTCAGATCCGACTGTCAAGAACGGCTGCAGACTGACAATTTCTCCACTGTTCCAGCCCAGAACAGCTGCTATACTGGACAGTCTTTCTGGCCTCCATATTCACTCTGATCCGAAACGCAGCATCAAACAGGTGTTCTGATTGTTCATAATTAGGAGAACTGACTTTCTTTTCATCGTCTCCAGTGCTGTAAAATGTCAACTTTGACTGTCTAACAGGGATGGCACGTGTTAAATTTCTCATTAATTGAAGCAAACAAATACAACAAGGATGGCATAAGTTCCACATTATCCAGTGGAAGCCAGCCATTAAGAAAAATAAGAACTAAAATGTTTTGAAAACAAAAACATCTACCAAGTAAGATGATAAAACAACAACAAGAAAAAAATTGAAAAAATAGAGAAAACATACTGTCAAGTCACATTTTTGTGTGTATTGTTTGGCTTCCCTGTAGACCAAGATTTTTATTAACGATGTTAATTCTTTTTTTAATTAAAAAATACAAAAGACACAAGGGAAAGGACATTTCACAAACACAGCCTGCTGCATGAGCTACAAGCGCAGAAACAGATTAGGCCTCTAAAGCAGAGATTATGCCAGAGCTCAGTATGATATTAATTTGGTGATTTTTTTTCTTGTTTAATCCTAGCAATGACACTTTAATGTTGAGGGATAACACCATGCTTTTGATTTGTCTTAAGAATTGGCATCCCAGGCTGTTTCTGTACCATCATCTTTGTGGAAACAAAAGACAAATTGCACTCCCTTCCAATCCTCACTCCACTATAAACAAATTGTAAAATAATTATTTTGTCAGATTTCTGATCTGGGCATTTTTCTGTGCTTGCTTTGTGACAGGGTCACTGAAGTTACTTCTATGAGATACTGCAGGCGGTATTATTTTTTTCATTGCTACAGCATTTTTTTAGCTGAATATCAGTCCTGATCAGCCATCATTTGAAATGAAAACATCATATTCTACTAAATTTCTTTTTTGGGAAACTGCAAGGAAACACAGGAGTCAAGAGAATTTTGTTTTACAGATGTTAAACCTGAATGACTATATTCTTCACAAAAATATTTTTATTTAGTTCTTATAGTTCTTTAGTTCCGTGGACCAGAAAAACAGACTTACTTTTAGTTCTATAGACCACAGAGCAGGGAAGCATATTGTCAGTGCTTGAGAGCCACAACCCTGCAGGATTTTAATTTATTTCTAAAACCAACGGCTTAAGAAGAGGGAAAAGGAGTTAAATTGGACCAGTTAAACCAACACACTCCAATGGGTTGCTGAAGAGTTCAGACAATGAAAACCTTAAAACACAGCTCTCCCCCATGTCCAGATGGGAATATCCATGATATACTGTAAATCACATCATAGCCTATATATTTTAAAGTCAGAACTCTTAATATAGAAACAGAGCACCTTTAAAGCAATTTTAACACAAAACATCTGGTTTTATTGCCTAGGTAACCTTTTTAATTTTGACGATACTATGTAAATAGTAATACTTGTTATATGCAGTATGCACAGTAATATCAAAATCAGATGAAACCAACTCAAGGAACTTTTTTCCTATAACTGTTAAAACAGACTTGCATAAAAGTGAGGAGAAATAAACGATTCAGGAACGGACAACACACCTATAAGTAAGAGTAAGATCAGAACTTTTCACTCGTTAAGATTTTAAAGAAAACACGGTCCAAAAATAAGCTCTCACCTTCGTGAATACCTCCGAAAACATGGAGTTTGGGCCGGACTCGCCTCTGTACTGTGTTCAGGAGTTCCACGCAGCCCACTCGCTGCAGCTCTTTCGGTACCCAGTCTCTGAAACCTGAGGCAAAATTCAATCAATAGTGTCAAGGTTTTATCCAGTCACCAGTAATAATAACTCACTGCCATTTCTATTGTCACAGCTGCAAATCAAGTTTTGATGTAGCAAACCGATTTCTGTGGCCACCCCCCGATTTAAACAGATGACAGACCACGGACAGAGGACAGGGTGGTTTAAAAAGGCAAAGTAAAAATGTGAGAGAAATATCATTTTACTACAGCAGTTTAAAAGAACGCTGCACCCCTGTTTGTTTTTGGCAAAACAGATCTTATCAAAAAGGTGCGCTGATGGGCACAGAATTATTAAACAGAGTAATTCAGCGCTGCTCTATCTTGCAGTTCAGTGGCAGGAATCTTTGATAATGACAAAAAAAAAAATGGAAAACGATGACAGGTAGGCCAGCTAAATTAGACTATCCATAAACCAAAAATGATTAAAAAAGGAAATCAATTTAATGTGATAATGAATTTTTGTAATTAAGCTAATTAAGCTTACCAAGCGGAGGCCCATGGGTCATGAGAATATCAATGCCCTCTGGAACAAGGTTCCACTTGTCCAATAAAGACTGGCCTCGAGGCAGGTTAAAACCCCATCCGTTAAACCAGGGTGTCCTGTGGGAAAAGAGAAAATAATGCTTAAGATATGAACAGAGCTGGAAACAAAATTAAACTACAACCAGCATGTAGTGCACTGTAGAGAGTACCAGTTTAATCCCATTTTTGTTGAAGGCGTACTAATTCTTGCGAAGGACAACGTGACAACATGGCCGTCAGAGACAAATACTTAGGCCTGGAAGATAAACGCCACCTGTAGACTGTACGACACATGTATGAACTTTAATAAAAGCGAACCCGAGCAAAACGGGCAATTCTGTGAGCTTTCGGGTCACACGACCCACTACACAGCAAAGAAAACAGAATGGTTACCATCATGAAAAGGGTAAACCATTTCTGAACTTTTATTTCAGCCGCAGTGGGCATATTGCTTGGGAAGGTTTCATAGCTTTATAAATTTGCTTGTCAGTTGACGGTATTGCAATCAATACGTTACTGGGAAATGAAAACGGTGGGGGAAGGGGGGATAGGATTCATGTTGAGCAGCTAATTAAAATGAAAATTGAAATTAAAGAAATCACACATACGTTCTGCTCCTTAGCATTCTTGCCTCAATTTGTTTTTCAAAATCTCAACCAGTGTGGGAAGCGATTAATTCTCAATTCCCCAGTCAATGGATGCGAAAAGAGTAATCAAGCCTCTGAAAAATGTCAAAATGCTTAAGAGAAATAGAAGAACTTTGGAAAAAAATATTTTTGTTAAGGTGTTATTTCTAAGAGTTATGAGTTAAACACCAGAGGATGTTAACAGAGTAGGTGTTAAGAGCTGTGGGCTGTGTGCTACACAAAATCAACATCATGCTTTTGCTGCAATCAGAAAAACAGGATGTTTTGGAGTAAGGCTGTGCTATTTTGAGTCATTTAGTCCGAGTGCGATATTGCATTTCACGAGGGGAAAAGAAGTCTAGAAATATCAATAGAGTTTGTTACAGTGAAGGATCTTTCCATCTGCTCTGTTGAATGAATATCGAACTATGCCGAGGTGTGTTGTCATACAAATTAAGTGGTTCCAGAAAAAAACAACTCTTTTGTGCAAGACTGTACTGTGTGGAGTGATGGAAAAAAAGTCAAATTCGAGAAAACACTGTTCAAATGAAGTCCTGGGCTGGGCTAACTGCATCTCAAACTGGCTAATCAAGAGCATAATGGGTTTTGAAGCTTTTGAAATTAATCTTAGCATCCACATTTACAAAATGACTACAGATTCCATCAACAGCTGAAGACATTTTAAGACCATGATTTTAAAGAAGATCAAATACAAAAAGGCAGTATTTTTAAAAATACAGTAATTTGATCCAAGGCAGCATGTAAATCAAACTGATTTGGAAATGCAATAAATTGAAAAATATACCACAATTTATATATAGATATCTTACTTGATTCATTGTTTTTTAGAAGTAGGAAAAGCATCAACTGAGCTCAGTGCACATCTTGCTGCAGCATAAGCTGGGGGGTGAAAACTGCAAACGCTTTAGTCCGAAACAGATCTGGCAGAGCAATCCGCTGTTTGTCACAGTGCGAGCCCCACAGGGCCCACAACAGAATTAGTATCCATCTGCAAGAGTGATGAGGCTCCCACTTATTTACAATACTGCAAACTTGTAGACCTCCCGACAACAAACGTGAAGATAAGGGTTAACTGAAGTCTAATCAAACTCACTGGTGCATCCCTCTCATAATCAGCTGAAATTCCTTGTATTTGTACTGCTCTTTCGATCTGTAAGGACACCAAAGGATCTTTACAGATTGAGGACTCCCTTCACCCCCCACTAACGTGCAGCATCAACCTGGCTGACGCACAGCAGCCCCACAACATATCAGATCAGGTGTGTTAATGTGAAATCAAGGGAAGTATACATAGTGCTGGCCGATAATTCGATAACGATAATTATTGCGATATAATTTTCCGCTATATATTTTTAACAAAAGTTCGATAAATGTTCGATATATATGTTTATGCTTTGCGCAAAATACTGCGCGAGTGCGCGTGCGCATGTTGCAGACCGGGCAGCTAACGCGGTGTTGTTTACCCACATGGTGGTGACACTGAAGCAAATGTAGTGCTGCCAACGACCAGCTCGAAGGACGATGACATCGTCGACAGAAAAGGTCATTCAACTTCGGTAATTTGGAGATATTTTGGCTTTTTACGATCAGACATAAAACAGAGCACTTTAAACATTGCAGTCTGTCTGAGCCATCTTCTATGTGTGTTTTATCACACTGCAGTATTTAATTTTTCTATTAAGATATTTATTTTGTAAATTTTACTCATGCATATTTTGACATAAAAAAGACTTGAATACTCTCTACCTCAGATTTGTTTAATGTTTCTGCTGTTTGGCAAGTGTTTGTTGTGTTCTTAAAATAAAGAGCTGTTTAATTTACCAATTAACTGTCTGGTTTCTTCAACTTTCACTCAGGAGAAAAAATCTGCCTTTAAACTTGAAAGAAATAATGATTTGACATTTATCGTGATAATTATCGATATCGACTGATATGAAAATTTTTATCATGATAATGTTTTTGGCTATATCGCCCAGCCCTAGGTATATAGGCAGGCCAGACTGCACAGGCCTGAAGTACAATTTAGCCAGGACATTGGAATTACACCTACTGTCTAATGTTCCAAACCTTATTGGTGTCCTTAATGACCATGAAAGCTAGACTCCATACGAATATGCCTGGACAATGGATCTCACTCAGCCCGCCCTCCAAACAAGAGCGTCCATCGGTTAGACCTCTCGGATGTCCTGGGATTCCGATTTTTCCCACACATTTTCAAAGAGCTTTGGCTCTAAAAAAATTTGAAGACTACAGAGCTTTTGAGCTCTCTACATTTCAGCTCTTATATGAAGAGACAAGGTATGCTTGTACAATCACATAAATTAAACAATCATGTCACATTTTTGAACAGTTTTCAAATATCTGCAGCTATTTTTCGTTACTGTAGCTAGCATAGTTTTTACAACCTAAACTAAATATGTCTGCAATTGTGGAAAATTCTATTTTCTGGAATCAGAAAACTGTGGAAAAGCAATATAAAACTACCGCAGTGCTACGAGAGTAAATACACCTAGAATAACAAATACTCACTATAAAGGCCAATTGAAAAAAGGAGGAAGAAACCATTAATCAAATGCCATTTGGAAAAAAAATGAATTAAGGAGGATCAGGGAGGTACAATGAGTTGTTTATTGGAGTAGAGTGCTATGAAATATTCCTCTGTCCATTCAGCCATTGCATTTTCTAAACCATATAAGATTAAGAATAGATAAACTTCATGCAGGAAATACTATGTACACTATGGGTCTGATTGTACTGCAAAGATCATGCTGTCTAAACTGGAAAACATTATGGGAAAGACTTTACGTTTTCTTAAATGTAACAAGTAACGACTCATAAAGTGAACCCTTTTAACCACCCACTTAAAAGGGTGCGACTTCTGAAGCTGATTAGAGGGGAAGAGGCATTACAAATAAAAGTCAAGAATGCACCTTGCATCCCAAATGACTGGATCTTAATGACTCTTTCGCAGGAACCTAAAACAGGTTAATGCTACAGTTGCCTTGGAGTTACATGTTAGACAGATTCCATTTAGCCTCATATACAGAATGTCAATATTCAATTAAGCCCACTGCAATCATTATGGGAGTATGCATTCTTTATAGGCAGGCTCCCGCCTCTTAAGGTGAGAAGTATTTAAAAAGAAAACCAAGTGAGTGGCAAGGACAAGGCAGTTCACATGGGTCTGACTGCAGCTGTGACAGCTGACATCAAGCACCTGTCTGTATATGAGAAACCTGGTGGGTGTTTCAGCACAATGTTCGAAGAAACAGGAAAGTTTTTAATAAAATTTGCCATATGCAGTTTTTTTTTCTTTTCAACTGATGACATAAGCATGGGCACACATCTGCACTTCCACTATAATTTACAGTATGAAAAGAAGCAATGCCCAATGTGACAAAACTAAGCTTTTTGAGGATTACAATATATTAATTAAATAAAATACTACACATAGTGTTCTTGTTTCCTTCCAAATAATAATGGAATTTTTATTAAATAAAAGCAAAGAGAAAAAATCAGATAGAATTAAGTGCTTGCCCCAGAGTGCTGTGGTCATTCATTCTGTGCAGAATGAGGAACTGTGTCCATGGTTCTTAAGCATCAGGATTTGTCCAGTTGGAATGTTGCTACCTGTGAGGTTGTAATTAGTTTAGCTGCCACAAAGAACCAGATTATGCTTTAGAAACAGAACAAGTCGATGCCTCACTTTGCCTGGAGAAAGACAGAGAGGAAAAATCTTCTTGTTTAGTGTGAGCAGAATGTTTAATCTTGATAGGATTTTCCCGCATCAAGGCTCAAGCTAGCGTCTAAAACGCTGGGTGGAGAAGCCCACTCTTCAGACTGAGCAAAGACAAGAAAACTGTAAAGCACAAACTGGTGCATCTAAAATACTCTTCTGATTTCCTTGTTTCATTGAAACCAGTTGTAGAACAAAATGACCAGTGGATGAGGAATATTTGTTTCCATTTTAGAAATTAAGGTGAAGATCACCATTAACAGGGAGAAAAATAAACATAGCATATAGGCCACTGACCCTTTTGAACTGCAAAAGATGTTTTGAAATTAGGTTTACACAGAATAATGTATTTCTCTGATAGGATCTGCAGTCATTCGTTTTATGTTGGCTCATAATGTCAGCTTTCATTCACGGTTTTCATTTACAGTCTGAGGCTAGATTTCCCTGCAAAGACCACAAAGGGCCCTATTTATCAAAGCACTTCACTTCAGGGTGCAATTTGAATAATTTTCTGAGAGGAAGGAGCAGAAGTAATATTATAAAAATACTTTATGCTGACTTCCGACGCCTTTGGTGAATATTCAAAGACATTAAGCGTGTGTTTGCACTTTCTCAAATGGTCTACACTTTTTTCAGCTTGCCCAAATGGCGTTAAATATAAAGCACCAAACATACAGCGTGTTATTATGAAATGAATCTTTTATATTAAAAATGAATACATATTCTATATACCAAAATTCTCTCTTTCCTTCTCATTTTTAGGATGTTTACAACCATTTAGAATTGGTTTAGTTTTATTTCTCCCACAGTGTATATTGAATTTTCCCTGTGTAGCAGCTGCCCCTAAGGTTTTTGATTGTGAAAAGGCTATGATAGATCTTTTTTAATCTTTTCTGTTCCCATCCTTGTTAAAAAAAAAACCTGGAGAAGCACATGTTGTGCCTGTGGTTGACCTTTGCCAGCAGCAATGGAAGGAAAACCATGCAAGTCTTAATGTCCGCTTAACCTGATGAAATACAAAACATAAGAACAATGTGCCAGAAGGCTCAAAGCTGGACACAAGACAAAAAAAGTTATCTTCTGTACTGCATGTGAATCAAATGCCAGGAATGTTACACATTTTTGCTTGTGAAATCCTCTTTGTCATACAAACAAAACACAGCAAACTGCTACTGATTTAAGATTTATTCAAAGTCTGCAGGGCCTACAGCCATAAATGCCAAAATCCAACTTGCCATTCGGCCAGCTCACCTGCTTCAACACTGCACAAGAGTTTGCCTTTGCAGGATAAAATTTCTGAAGGCTGAGTGCAACCCATTACATGACTGAACTATTCATTTCAGACTCACCCTCTTGTCACTGTAGCACAGAGGTCATCTAAAGAGGAGCCTAATTGATCAAGCTGTCAAGACCAATGAGGACGAGCATGTTAATAGGACTTTTATTTCCCCCATGGGAGAGGTGACCTGACAGGAAACGGTATATATGGCCAAGCCTGCTCCGTTTATTAACAGCTCTGAAATCTGTGGTAAGAGAAGCCAAGTGGCTGCTATTTGATAAACGGCTGATCACCATGAGCCATCAGAGACAGAGTACAGTTTGGGGTGATACAATACTGGGCTGACCGAGTGCTGAAGACTGCAGCCAAATGAAAGACCAAGTCCTTCATGGATTAATTTAACAGGAACCACGAAGAACAAAGAGGCACACAGTTTCAGTCCCATAGTACCTGGAGGAATTAGTCTAACCTACATATTACCTCAGGGACCTAAGCTGATTAAAAAATGCAAATGCTTTTGACAAGACATTTTCAGTTTGAATTTTTTGAGGTGCAGTAAAGGCATAGTGTGACTGGAGAACTACTTATTATTTCATGATCATTCCCTTAAGTGTAACATCCTTAAATAATCCAAGTAATGAGCAAAGAAAAAAGTATCTCCCTTTTTGAATGAACCACGCGGAACATTTCAAACATGCAGATGGACCAATATACTCGCATATGATAGATAAACTGGAAATTTTGTATAATGATACAGGGAGATCCTGTTTCATTAACTTAACCTGTTTCGAAAGTAGTGAGATATCTTTACAGAAAAGAGGCGGAAGAGAAACTACATATGCATAACATTTTAGTAAAGATTTATTTGTCTTATATTGGGCAGTAAAGTCACATTCAGGAAAAATGCTAGATAAGGTTTGAACAGAGCTGCATCAGTTACAGAGCAGAGGTAGAGACGAAAAAGGCTGAAAAGTAAAGATAAAGAGGAAATCAGGTTTTGAAGAGCCGCCTTCTTTTTATTATTTTGTGTGGAATTAATCTCTCCTTGTCCCTCAGCTATGGCTGGTAGTCTTGGCACCAGCTACACTCCAGTATTATTAATTATATAAAGCGAGTATTCTATTAAGTTAAGCAAAATAATGACACTATCAGAACAGTGGGGGAAAATATTAAGACCTTGTTGTTTTGCATGTTGGAGAAATACAGAATTTGCAGCGTCTCTCTGTAACATCAGATTTACAGCTCGGCCTTATAGCAGTATGATCTAAACTGCAGCAGACACCCCAGCTTTCAGGTAAAGAGTGGTGCAGTACCGGGAGCAATATTGACAGGATCAAGGCAAAGAGGGAGAGGCATCTGCGGAGGACAGTGGAAAATCAAACAGGACTGCAAAAAAATGAAAACATGTGAGGGTGATGTTCATCTAGAAAGATGAAAGACAAGTAAAAATTCCCTCGTGTCCGGTTCTAACGACTGCAAATAATCACACGGGATCCTTGACAACTTTTTAAAACTAAAATTGGTGGATGAACATTTTGTTAAATCAAAATCCATTTCTTTAGAATACCTTCTTATAGAAGAAATTTAAGAAACAAGCATCATGTTCAAAAAGGTTTTGCATGATACTCAACTTACCACCTCAGTTTCTAAAATCGGGGGAAAAAATACACAGTTAAAGGGAAATATCACAAATTTGTTTACTTGATTCAGATTAGCCTCCTGAAACACTCAAGACTGGTTTTTAATATGCTGGCATTGTCTTCTAAGAAATGTGGTTCACTGGTATGAATTAAACTGCTCATTTCATTCCCCAATCTTTAAAGAAAGAAACAAACACCTTCCAGGAATTGAAGTATGACAAAGGGAATCCAGGAGAACATTTGAAACAATCAGCAATATTGATCCTACTGCACTCACAAACGACCAAACACTCCGCACAAGCACAAGCATTTTCTAAAACAAAATTACTTCAGGAAAAAAAACAAGACCACCTTACATAAAGATAAGCGGCCTCAAATCCGATTTCTCATGGAGCCGTGACAGTGCCCACAACAGCGCGCACCATTTTACATCGCCACGTCCTTCAGCAGCTCTTGGAATCCCGTACCAAAAAGTGATAAACAAAGAGGCCTTTGCAACAATGTGGGGCTCTGAATGGCAGGAAGTGAAGCCGGACAATGGGCAAGCATGTTCAGCTGCCTGTTTTTCATGTGGGAATGGAAGCCGTCTCAGGGTGGGGGGGAACTAGGGGGAATGAAGACTGGTAATTTGTAAATAGCATCAGAGGGCTTTGAAATACGGCCCTGGCAGGAAAGCCAGCCGAAACCTGACTCCCTCCGATAAACGTTTGGCCAGGGCATGAAGGCGGGCCCTCTCTTCTGCCCCCAGTTGTGGAAATGAAAGGAATGGGTCATGAATACACACTGCCTGCCCCTTTTCGGAAGCCTTTGCGCTGGTGCCTATTTGACCTGGAATATGGGTGTTAGGTTACCAGACGAGCCTAAATAACAGTTAGCCTGCGTGAACTTGATCCATGAGAACAAAAAAAAAAAGAGGGTCTGACAAGTTAATTCCCCTAGCGAATAATGTCATTCACTAAAGTGCCACAATGACACTGAAAATCCTACCCCGCCCCCCGGCATTAATAAAAAGGCATATTTAATTAAAAATGTTACCCGTGTTTACTGTGAATTCAGATGTTATAAGGCATGTAGTTGGAATTCTCAACACACAGTTGCTTGATTATCACAAACCTGCTCCTAGCTGAGATCCTACCTCTTCTAGATAGAGTGCACTGAAAACCAAACCCATGATGGTTGTTGAGCAAAACTACTTTCCATCTTAAAAGTATCTGCTAAGGAATTAAACTGCACTCGTACGTGTTCTTGTTTGGGGAAAAAAAAGCACAAACTGGAGAGCTAACAGAAACAAAACATCTGACAGCAATGGGCAGTGGGTTATGGGACAACAAAAAAAACCTATAAATGACCAAAAGAAGAAAAAAGTTCATGCATACAGTAAAACTTATGGTCTAAATACCTGTCAAACAAGAGCCACTTTAATATCAGGTTTTCTGCTGAACAGTAATATTAAATGGATCTTCTAAACAGATTTATTACAGGATCAAAAATATCAGGATGTCAGATTAATCTGAAAATGAAATCTCTTACCCAGATAGATTAACCTAATTTATGCTGCAAATATTTTAAAAAGTCTGCAATTTAAATTAAAAAATAAATGCAACAAAATTGACTTAAGTGATGGACAAGATGGATAGATTGGCCTTTTCTGATTACACGGCTTTGACAATGGGAAGGACTTTAGGATGTCCATTAACCAACATGTTTAACTATTAACACTTATTTGTGAGCTACTAATTGGCTAAGCAAGTCAGGCTTGCACACATTGATGTGGCCAGACTTCACCCCCCTGACAAATGTCTTGAGAAATTCACAGTAAATATAGGAGTGCGCATAAAGCCCTCATAAGAAAATCACACATAGTACATCCTAACATTCAGCAAAGAGAATGACTGATATAAACTGGTATTTAGAAGTTTACTCCAAGATGTTTTTTCACACACACTGACAAAAAAAAACTGCAATCAGTGAGCCTACAATCATACGCGTTCACTGTGCTCTAACATACATAAATCTGAAACACTAACTGCAGGGCTAGTGCCTGGAGAAATTCTTTGGAATTCGTATAGCTACTTGTGAGTATTAAAATGTATGAAATTGTAGTGCATTTAAAATACTAATCTTCCATGAACCACTGTGTCAAATGGCTGAGGTTTAGTAGAGGCGCTGCTGCATTCTAAAATATGAGCTCTGAAGTCTCTGTATCACAAGATGAATCATGTAAAAGTGGGGAAGATATATAGTAGATAGACCTTTAGCAAAACGAGACAAATACACCTGCAATATTGTGCAAGCCAGCTTGGTTAATATAATATGTCTGTTACACCAAAAAGCTGTATACTTAGCTCATTCTAAAATGCAGCCCTTGCATGCCATGACATACAGCAGTGGGTTGTTGTGCTTAGGGCTCTGGACATTAAAATGGAAGGTTTAATATTCAAAATCCCAGAGGGAGCACTGTTGTTGTACCCTTGGGCAAGATACTTTACTCACATTGGTCCAGTAAAAGAACCAGTTGTATATATGTGTGTACAAATGCAAGCTGCTTGGATAACCATGTCAGTCATGTAAATTCATTAGAAAAACAGAAGCACACCCTATGAAGTTCTCGAACTCCACACAACTGTACTCGAAAAAGAAAAAAAGAACCAGACCACTTATTCATTCAAGGTCTTTCAAGACAGAACAGGGTTGCAGGTGGCTTTTCCGTAACTCTGAGTGCCAGTTACACTTTTTAAAAACTGTTGCAGAGCTATGTTATCACTTCCAAAGTAGGACTGTAAGTAGGACTGTAAAACAAATTTACGACATTTCTGAAATAATAAAAAGGTCTTTTCACGAAAACAGACCTTGGAGAGGAGACATGAGAAGGAAGGAGGAAAGATGATGCTATACGCATCTCTCGGCTAAGTCAATACAGGCCTTTGTTGCTGGCTATCATGGTATGCACCCTTTGATAAGCACTGGGTTCAATGCCAAAAATGCAACTGCTCTCATAATAGTATTGTAAGTTAAATGTTAAATGATGGAAAAATATTTATATACACATACACTGAGGACTTCTGGTTCATCTCAAAGCACTCAACAGGTAAACACACAACATTACTGGTTCTTAACTTGAAACATTTCCACTTTAACAGCATCATTCATCTGTTGTTAGAAAACAATTTATTCAAATAAGATTTTGGAGGAAATGTCTTCCAAACCTTTGGCGATACATGACTAAGAGAACAGGTACATTCCTCAAATACACCTACAAACAGGTAAGCCCCGTACCTACAGGAGTAAAATTCTGTTTTGCGGGATACATAATGCACATTTTCCTGCATATACCAGGTATCCAAACGCCAGCTTGTGGAGGAGCACAGAAAGAATAAAGTATAACCTCACGGGCTTACTTTGAAGGTCACAGTTGAGACCACTTGGAAGTCTGTGCAAACAACAAAAAGCTTTGTCATAAGCATTACAAGTATTTTGCTCTTCATTCACTGCTAAGGGTTTTCTGAATTTCAGTTAGAAGCACTAAGGAAACAACAGACAATAAAGAAACATGCATGCATTATAATGACTTAACGCCTGCCACTCTTCGCTGCAATCTTGAGGACAAAGCAAGCAGTAACAATTAGCAAAGGAAGTCATAAAACATAACACTGTTCTCAGGCTTTGCAAGACATATACATATAAATGGAAATGAAATGCCACACAAACAAAAAATCAAAACTACTGATGTAAACCAAAAACCTTTAAGTGCACTAGAAAATATTTGCAAGACATTCAGTGTCAATTTATTTCTTTAACAGAACTGTGGCACATATGCACACAAATAATAATTTACTGTATGCAAGGTTCTGTTATAAAGGCCAATGTGAACAGAGTGACTATTACTGGTTTCTGAATAGCATGAATTCTTATAAAAGCCCCATTTTATTTACATATTTAAACTTCTCTACATAGAACTACTGCAGCACAATGTCTTGATAAAGGTGAAGGGTAGTGTCCTCTTGTCCTTGTGACTGCACGTAAGAGCAAAAAGATTGATTAGAACTTGTAAATACAAAAATGAAATTCTATTAAAAAAGTTAAATAGATAAATATATTAACAGTTAAAAGATGTTTTAACTATTGCATATATGTTGACATAAAATACAGACAGACCCCACATTACCCAGTTTGACCCCAAAAATATGGTCGTCCTTTATCTTTAGTATCTTCACAGGAAGAAATTTCAGAAAAATAAAACCCTTCCTCTGGTCACTTTGTATCTCTGAGCAGCTAATCCATTAAGATGTTCTGAAGGCTCTGGTTGTGCTATTTTAACTGTCTGGGGGACAGGAAGGAACAGATAAAAATAAGATTACAATGCTTTCACAGACAAACAGTAAAGTACTGGGACCAGCTTGATAGTGATTGATGCCTGAATAAATACACAACAGAGTGCCTACTTTTCAACACTGCTCGAGATATATAAATGGGTGTAATCTTTCACTGGCATGAGTATTTGCCTTGACTGCTATGCACCTTTTTCAATAAACCTCTAGCGCAGCTTTTGTCTGCGACTGTCCTCACTTTATTATCTGTCTCTTAAGTCATCCGGATTTCATTTGGCTGTCATTAGAACCTTGAACTGAAAATGCCAGGGGTTATCTATAAATCAGCGTGGTAAAAAAAACTGTACCAATATTAGTGACTTAGATTAATCTTAACATTCAAAAGCTCTTTTCAAGTTTTGACCTGCTTTTTCTTTAAAAGAATAAATGACATTTTGTTGATGCTGATCTATTCTGTTATGACTGGTTTCCATTCTGTCCCGATTCATTTGAAGATCCAAAAAGCTAAATGAATAAGAATTAGTTTAACAGAATATTATTGAAACTTCTAGACTTTTACAGGCTACTATAGTGAGGCACATCTACTAATAGCTCATGATATAGCCTGAGACCAGCATATTTAACAAATTAACAAAAAAACACTATCTTATGTAAATGTTGGTGCTGTTGAAAATGTTACTATATACATAGATCCAGAACTTTGAAATGTCTGAATTATTGTCATTCACATTCATTCATTTAAAATGAAGATCTGTTCAAAATAATTATGATAAACTCTACATATAGTCTAATAAGCAAATAAATGGGCTTCTTACATTAAACGTTCAAAGCATTATGTTAGAACGTACAAGTTCTTGTTCAGTCCATGAAGGACACTCATTGGTGTACTTGTTCATGTTCCAGTTAACAATCTCGAAGACATCCTATCTTAGAAGTGGCACAGACACTACATGTAACCTTCCATGTACTAATAATTACACTTGTATTGCTCACACACGAATGAGCATGATAAAAAAAAAATCACTAAAAAAGAACTAAATTGAAATTTACAAAGAAAAGCAAAAACGTTTCTTAGAAAGGCTTTTTTTTTCCAGCTTTGAAGCATCCACGCACACCAGGACAAAAACCAGAAGGCACTTCTTATACAGAGGATGGAGTCTGGAAATGATTCCTTGGGCATACTGCTGAAACAGACTCTGTGGCATCCTTAAGAAATAACTTGGAATTCTTGCATAATTAAGATACTAGCAGTGAAATGAGTAGTATAGGCTGAGCCGCCTGGTCTCATTTGTAACTTTTCTTATGTACCTCCTATTAAATCTAGAGATACAGACAGCTACATGTAGGTTAGTACCAATACTTATGTCTCCAATTCTAATTATAATTATGGGGCAGATGCAACACGTACTAGAACCCTGTATCTTTAAAATGCTAATTGACTAGAATATAATTTGCTTGGATGAAACTCTTAAAAACATTTATGAACCAAGAAAAGACTTCACTGCCTTTTTTAAATAGCAGAGGTAAATGTTAATAGCTGTGCGTAGACAAATCTTTGTCTATATTCCAAATGAGATGTAAGTTGCATAGCTCAACTCCTAGTCTTTGCAAAGAAACATTCTAAATAAAGGGCAATATTCAAAATTATGAGGAGTTTACTTTCACATCTTAACAGCAGCCTGAAGCTCTGCTGCTCCGCATCTCTCCATTTTGTCAGAAGCCAAAAACCAAAGCTTTAACCTCCTTTATCTTTGTCTTGCTGCACTATCTTTTAGCTAGTGCAGCAAGACTAAGATAAAAGATGTTACAGCAAGTCACTTCAGAACAGGGTGAGACTAGCCAGCAGTGTACATTTGAATATAAGCTTTTATATTTATATTTTATGTTGGTCTGCTTCTGTCAAGCCCCAAACCCTTTGGAAACAGCACCGTTAAACCCTGCAGCACTTAACACTGCACCTAGAAGTCTCTGTACACATTTCTTTTTGGGTTGCAAAAGCACTTAAATGCCTAACCTTTCAACTGAACCTAAATAATGGAGCAGGGACAATTATCTACATTCAGAACTGTGCTTTCTCCCACTGAAATGCTACTCTTAATGCATGTTATTTATAAATCAGACTTCATAGCCAACGTGTAGTCTCCATCTATTTCTATGGGTATGTAACTAAAGGAAACTTGAATATTTCAATATTTATCGCACAATCGCTTAGTGCTTAGCAAGAGTGCACAGCACCTTGAAACCAAAGTTATAGAGACAAAAAATTAAACACGCAAAGCAACTGTTATCATATAGAATATAAAACAGACATTGTGTCCAAGCTGCTCAACATGTCTAGCCTTTGCATCCTGCTGTGCAGATTTTCCTGAGCATTTGATTAAACTGGTGTTAGTTCAGAAAAGGGATCACTTATTTTACACTCCACAGCTGCAGGTCCATGTGATCTGAAAAAAAAGCCCTTCTTTTCTCAGACTCTCCGATAATCACCAGTGCCCAAGTTTTGTGCTTTACAAACAGAACGACTACCAAGCACTATCAAATTTATCAAATATATCGCCTTACATGCACTAACCATTCCTTCTTTTACGAAGCATTTATATGACTCCATATAACCCCTGCTTGTATAACAAGTCACTTAACATTAATTTGTAATAGGCGCAATACTGTTTGTTTCACAGGTCATTAAATTTATGTAGCAGCATAATGCTTATTAAAGTGGTTTAGGTTTTCTATAATAAGCTAGATAACTGTGGCTGCAAAACAGCAGCACAACAATCATGCAACCGCATGAGACTTTGACAAAGCTTGTAATGTAAGCCTGGTAAACCCATACTTTTATTGCATAGTTAGTATCTCGACTATTGTATGAAACAGAACACTGAGCATCTTTCACCTTCGTAATAAATGACTATTACCACAGACTGCTGTGCACACGTCTTGCCAGTCACTAAAATGACTCTAAAACACTAAACGGGTCAGGAGAAAGAGGAGCCCTTATGGTGTCTCACTGTTAAGAACACGTCCAGTAGAAATAAAGGGCCTCCCCTTCTTTCTGCATGGTTGAGGTGCTCTATGTAATAGCAGGAGCCTTTGCTGTGTTGGTTAAGCTATCAGTAAAACTGTTGTATTTTGACTACAATGCAGCAAATACTGATCAGAGATGCTGTGCTAGATCGGGATCTGGAGAGTTTTACAGACATGGCTAACTAATTAATGCTGACATGCCACTGCTCCTGCAAGTCAAAGGTCACACTGCAATCACCAGCATAAGCAGGTAGTGTCTGGGAAAGAGTAATACACTCCCCCACAACAGAACAAAGCCTCAATATTGGATCTCACTTTTACTGAGGCTGTGGTGTTCTACATTTTTTATCAAGGAGAATAAAAATAAAGCACCTTGCCTATAACCATAAACAGAGCACAATGCATGAAGGAAAAGGGACAAAAGAATCTTGATATTAGAGATGATAAAAAAGTACTCTAAAAAACTAAATGCTCTATGTCTATTTTTGTAACAATGCAAAACAAAGCATTTTGAAAAAATACTGATCTTTAAGGGAATGCACATTAAAAAGGAGACAAATTAGGACCTTGAAAAAGCAAGGGAACTAGGAAAGAATTATGAATTTCAACGGAATACTACCTGAACTTAGCTAAATGTTCCCCAACTGAGCCAAGTAGTTAATATTAGTGTGCTCCATTTTGATCTCCTGCAAAAAGGTTTATTATGCACTCAGAGCAATATTGCAGTCCCATCTACGCTCCACTTTGAAGATGGAGATCTACAAAGCGCTTAAATATTCAACACCGCACTTACCCTCTCAATTAACATCAAAAACATTTAGGTACAGCTGAGACAAAACATATACATATTTGCACTGTTAGACAATATGACATTAGTCAAAACAAATAACAAAATGATGAAACAGCTATTAGTGAGATGTCCCTTGGAAAAAAAAGATATCTGTAGAATTCAGATATTGGGGTTACTAGCTAGACTGCTGTCCAATAAAGTGACCTTTCCATAAAAGCACATCTAAAATCTCACTGCTCTGAAATTAATGCGTCTTTTCACAGATCTTTGTACACAGGCACTGTATGGTATGAAGCGATCCTAGGAAGCAACTAATGTAACCACTAAAAATGTACCAAGAAAACAAGATTGGGAATAGATGCTGCAAAAACATTCCAGAAAATAGCCATCTCTGTGCTCTGTGCCGAAAAGACGTCTGCAGCCAACTGCAATGTATCACTCCTCGTTGCTTTTTTGTGGTGCAATAAAAAAAAGAATTCTCCACAGGGGCTTTTTCATAATGACATGTCCATCTTTTACCATTACGATCAAAAAGATAACCTCATCTACACCTCTGACACAGTGACAACACCAATCCCTGCAGGGCCTGTTGAGCTCTCACAGATGAAACACAAAAGTCTCTTAAGTCCCTAAAAACAGAAATCGTCTAATCAAAAACATTTCCATAAAGTACACGGTTACTATAGAGACAAGACCGTGTCAACACAGAGGTGAAGAAAGGAAGTCATTCTAGACAGTGTTTTGAAGGTAATGATTTGGTTTGATCTTTCATTTCATACTCATTTTTAGCTAAATTCTCCATAGTTCAATAAACCCTGTCAGCTGAAGGAAATCTGCAGCAGTGCTGAATTTCATTCATAATTAAACCAGCAAAACCATCTTAAATCCGGAGGTCTGCCATGTAAATGCATCTCCTAGTTTTCTGAAGTCTGATCCTATAAATCAACTGGTAATCAAAGCCTTGCCTAATGCATGAATGATCTTTAAACACACAAATGGCCCACTGTTCCTGTTTCTCAAAATTGTCAGATGTATGGGTTTGAAAAGTGACTTTTGTATTTATCTTCAAAAACATTTTCCAGACAGTAGTGCAGTGGTTGCAGAGGTGGTCACACTCACAAGACTTGCCTATTAATGATTTACAAAATACATTCATAATTTATGGCACACTTTCAGATCAAACCCCAAAGAACCAGCAGTAGTGACATCCTTGTTAATACTGCAGAAAAATCCTGATAAAAGAATGAAAAGCACTGAATTAAGGGTGATAATCCTAATACTACCTATATGAATTCTTTTGTTCTACTTTTCTTTTTTTATTGAAAATCAAATGAGTAGAAGGTAATCGAACATTTGCAAGAACGTACATGAGAGTTGTTTTTCAAAAAGGTTTCAAAGTCATTTAAAATCAGTCAAATCAACTACCCTCAGGCTCAACGTCTATTAATCATGTTCACTGTCTCCAAAACAATATGATTTAGATCAGCCGGGTAGGGTCAAGTGAACAATGCCCAGGACAGGTAGGGGTGTGAGCATGAAATTCCATCACACTGTATAGAATACATTCCCTAACCCAACCTGAAACCTGCACATCAGAACTCCTTTTTGAATGAAGGCTCCTTAAAGTCTGTATCAACCCAGGCTTGGTAAATCTGTCAGTATCAGTAACAAACTTGTATTTCAAGTTTCAGGGACAGTTCTTACAAGGTTCTGTTGCTTCTGACAAAATTGTAACTCTGTATTTTAATTTTCCAAATCACCCTAAAAATCCTAAATGTTCAAGCACAGCAAGAAAAGAAAAGAAACACATTTCCCCCCCGTACATTTAGCATCTTTTGTTGAATTTTTAATTGGAGATAGAATCCAATTCCGCTGTAGAACAAAAAAAAAGGCTTCAAAAGACAACTTGAGTTGCCGTATAAGGGCTGATTTTTTTACACTGTGGCCCAACCCCTTTTACCTGCTAATTCAGTTGTGCTTGGTTATCTAATGAGCACCCAGAGAACCACAAAATCCAGGCAGACACTTTGAATTATTTGCTGGATTAGCCAATCCTGATCAATGCGCAGATTTATGAAACACAGCCTTGCATCAGAGGTGCCTGATGTGAAGATGCAGCCCGTTAGGAATGCTGAAGCCCTGGCTGCCGTGTAGACAGTGCCTGGGATTTTCACATTACCAAGTGGGAGGCCTGAAGCCAAGACAAACGAAATAGGAGCCTGGCGCCTGCAAATCAAAGCACGTTATAAGGACATGCATATTTATTTAATACAGTCATGCAGGCTTACATTCTTAGGAGTGCTACATGCCCTTTCTGCTGCCAATCAGAAATCACAAACAAACACATAACCTAAAAATTGCTACTGCCTGATTAATATGGAAGACCTCAAATGAAAATATTAAAAATGTTATGGCCAAGCCTATAAGCTGATCCTTTTTAAGCAAATGAGAAACATTTGACTATCCTAGTACAAACACATCTACAAGTGCCTTACATGACAGGCCCAGCCACAGAAGGTTCAGATGCTCACCAAATTATTAGGAGCGCACTATAATTCTCAACTCAAAGGACTTGAAGATATAAACTGTTTCCTAATTTTAGAGCTGGGGCAGGGGCAGTACTATGCTACTCTACTCTATGGGAACAGGATCAAAACCCCTTGCCACCCAGTAATTTACAAGCCAGCCTGATGTTTCGTTACCTCACTTCAACTTCAGTAACTGCAATCACATGGCGATCCAAGCCTGGGAGGATTAGAGGAAAGGATCTCTGCACTGGGCAGCTTCTGTTCCAGCCAGCTGCTTTACGTACAAAGTGATGCATTAAGTAAGGACCGGGAGAAAGACAAAGCAGGTAGACGTGGCTCTCAAAAACAATTTCTGAAAGTCAAGATTGTGAAATTTGGGTGTAAGAAAATAGCAATGACAAAAGTATCTGAACACCAAAAGACAACAAGCTTTAGAAACCCTAGAACCTGTTTTGCAATTACTCTGGTCTGTAGCTCGATTTGTGTAAGAGGGCCATGAGTCCGTGTCGCCAAAAAAAACCTCAATGAACTGAATTTTGTCAGTGGTTTTATGTCCCCCATATGAAGATTTTCTTGGATAAGATACACGGCTCATTTGGAAAAAACAAAAAACAAAGACGCTTTCTCCAATTAGTCAAAATGGCTTATTACTACAAACGGATTAAATTAACAAGGACTCCATGCTCTGTGGCTCCTCCCGAAAATAACAAAACTACAAAACAGTCTATTAACCCAGCCCTCCACAGTTCATCTCAAAACCTTTGTGAAAGGAGAAACAAGGGACAAAGCTGACCCCTGGCCTACCCCTGGGAGAAAGGTTGTGAAGAGAACAGAGGCCTGCTGTTACTTTGCTCCTCAGGGGGACAGAAAGGTCACCTCTTGTGTTTGCTAGTCCTCTTCCCCCCCCCCCCCAACAAAAGGGGCAGGATATTTCTGAACAATGACCGCTTCCTGTTTGAGTGGAAGGCGATTTTCACTGGTCATGGCCAAGGGCCCCTGAAATTTTCTCTAATTGTCTAAGACTTTGCAACCAAATATGTATTTTTTAAAATCTTTTCAGGCAGCAGCAAGACTTCTTACATCACTTATTGCCAAAGGTAATGGTACTTAAAGAAGTATCATAATTAAAAACATATAGCACACAACGATCGCTGCCCTGTCAGCACTTTTATCTGTATACATATGAAATAGATTGAATTAAATGTGACTTAATGTAGCCAAACAAAATAGTTGGGTAAGCATGTAAAACCACATATGATTCAGGGTAAAAGCGGAAATTCTGAATTAATTGTATACATTTCATTTAGATAAGAAAAAAGAAAACAAATGTAAAACTTATGTAAATGGAACATTTCTCAGAAGGCAGGGAAGAAAATGCTTAAATGCTTCATCTATCATAAAGATGTATACACCTTCTTTTGCTTTTGCAGATACTCCTGATTTAGTGTAGTAGTATCACCTGAATAATTTCAAAGCTGAATGCAGAAAATGAGAGATTTGTACATTGCACAATAGCAATACCATTGTCCATAACATAACAGGTTACTGGACAAAAATATGGGACAAATGTTCATTTTGGGGTCATACAGTATGTACCCCAGAGATCTGTATTAGGACTACAGCTCTTCTTGGTTTACGTCAATCATCTAGATTCTGGTACAGTCAGAAAACGAGTGAAGTTCAAAGATAATAGTCAAGAGAGAAAGATTTTGTATTGTGATAACAGTACAAACAGCAAAGGAAACAGAAAAGATGTGGAATTCTAAACTCGACAAACACCTGTCTGATGATGCTGCAGACTAGTGCAGACTGTTACATGCTGGTAGAAAAAACAAACTATGAAGACTGTAAATGTTGAGGTCTAAAAATATATTAAAGAAAAATATAAGGTGTTTAGAGTGAAACTATTTCTGTTGGGTATTTTAGAATTGTGGGAACAATAAAAAGTAAACAATATCAAGAAGCAGTTTTTTTTAACATTCCTTGATTAAAAAACAGTCATTCCATACATACATCCCTGTGAGAATGCCATGACTACAAGAGGATCAGATTCATGCATTAAAAATCCAAAGCACTAACAAAATCAACCCAACAGCATTCTTCAAAATCAGCAGTGAAAAATGGATACAAATGGAAGCTAAGGGAAAGTACCTTAATAATATAACATGAGGCACTTCCTTGCACCGGGATTGAGGGAGTCTGGAACAAGCTACACAGTCATGGTTCAAGAAACAACTGGAAAAGTTCCTCAGATCAATTAGCTACTGACAACCAAACAAGGTTGGGTCAAACTTCATAAAATCAGCTACAGTACACCAGTGCCTAGGCCAACTACAACTCAGTGTCTCTTTGCGCATACCTACTCAATAAAATGTTATTCAAGGCGAGTAATTTAGAACTATCTTTTAGTCCTTAAAGGAGAGAGAAAATCTTTTAGGCGTTAGCAGGTAGAGTGAAGCTATAATTAGCATCACAGAGGAAAGCTTCCAAGATCTTCAGAAAGTGAATACCTCATAGTGGCAGCCTGCTTCACTCGGGGAATTCCATTGTCATTTTGACCTGGCAGCGTGAAAACAAACAATGCTCTAATTCCCCAAGGAGGAGAGAGGTCCGCTCAGCTTTCCTTGAACTTGAATTGTACATTTCCTCAGCCACACAGCAGTGGCCCAGGGAGAATGACACTCATTACTACTGAAGCAGAGGTCATTAAGAAGGGAAATATGATGTGAACATTATGCATTTCATTATCCGAAATACTACTAGAATGAGCAAAAAAAATGAAGTGAATGTTCCAGCCGCTACGCTTGCATGCAAGTAGGATTCCACTTGTGTTTCAAATATTCTGAACAGCATGCTCATGCCATGTAATCAGGCTTTTCTGAAAAATCTTTCTTTTTCTTACAGGTTTGTTGTTCTTACCAACAAAACAGCCAACAAATGGTTGTAAGGGGACATCAATACTTCACGGTAGTTAGGCCAGTAAAACAAACTGAATTCTTCTTCTGCTAGTTCTATTTTCCACTGATGTAGCACGCAAAGCACTTTTAGGTGCTGCTACTGATGTGCCATAAGGAGTGCAATGAATAACATGACCTAACATAGAACAGCTCTATACTTGCAAA
This sequence comes from Atractosteus spatula, assembly GCF_055471065.1. NCBI lineage: Eukaryota > Metazoa > Chordata > Actinopteri > Semionotiformes > Lepisosteidae > Atractosteus > Atractosteus spatula. Next base: position 10,193,157 of record NC_142721.1, on the reverse strand, counting down.
TTTCCAGTTCTTCGCAACAGATTGCTTTGTACACTATATGCTTGATTGTGGCATTTATGTGCTTGTCTGGTTTTCCCACTGTGAAAGATGCCATGTATATATGGCACACATTTGCAGTAGTTATTCCAAGAAACACATGAGACAAATTTGCAGAATATTGTATGCATTTTCTGAATGCCGTCTGTAAGTAAATGTACGAACTGATAACCATATAAGTCCCTTCACTTCACTTCCATTTAAAATGTTGTTCCAGCAAGAAAATCATAGGTATTTCATACAGTGTTCTTATGAACCAGATCAAATCTCGGTCACTTCTGTTTTTTTTGTCCCCATTAATTAAATCAGACTAACAATAAACCAACTAAAGAAGAGGCTTAAAACCTATTCAAATGAGTTTTCTTATACTCAGTTGTTGACTGATTCTGACAAAATGAGAACAAACACAAAGAAATGTTTAACACCAAGGAAGGACAGTAGCTCCTGGGCAGCTCAGATTCCAACCAGAGACTGAGCTCCATGTTCCAGAACTCATGAAACTGTGCTCCATGCAGCAAAGCATAAGAACCATTACAAATGATAGGAGGCCATTTGGTGCAGGAGGCCCATCTGAGAGTAGCTAACTGATCCATGGTCACACATCCCACGATTTCTTGAAAGAAGCCAGTGCATCCGCTTTAACAACATGACTTGTTCCATACATTCACCACCCTAAAGCACAGCAGGCTTAGTGACACTGTGGGTAGGGATGGGATTTCTCTGATGCTCTAAATCCCTTCTGGCTGATGGCGCCTCTCTTCCAATCAGCAGTGTGTCCCCCTCCTGTGAGTTAACATATGATTGGCTCAATGGGGGAGGTGGGCTGAAAAAGCCTCTGCTCTTCCTGTTTGGGCTCATGGGTTGTGTTTGAGAGCCGAGACAAACACTTGGCAATTGCCGTTTGGAAGGGCACATGATAAAAAAAAATAGCAGATTATGTTTTTTAGAAAATACTGTAGAATGACAACATTAAAAATGATACTCATCTCTAACCATTAGTCCCACCATTTTCCTAAATCAAACCAGACTCCAGTTACAGGTTAGATTTTTGCTCTACACTCCTGTTTTCACAGGAGTCACTAAGCTTTATTTAGGGATTATTTTATGTGAGAAAAGGTAACTACCGGGTCTTTCAAATTGAATTATTAATTCCTGTGCACTTAACCCTCTGCCAGAAACTGGTGCAATCGCAGGCGATCTTAAGAGTGAAATTAACTACTGTCCTTTTTCTTACTTCTCGGTTCAAACCATCACTGTTTTAGCTCTGCTGAGAACTGCACTGTGCTTTCTGCTCAAAAGCGAACAATATACATGTGGTCGCTCTACAAGTGATTTGTTTCAGAGGTAAATTATCATAACTCTTCAGAAATTTCAATACAAGCACAACTGGGAAGTCTACATGTTGTCATAACTTGACACTAAAAAAATAAAACGCATAGAATATATTCCACTCTGCAAACTTTATTTTGAAACCATGGTGTTAATCTCATTAACATTATTTTTGCTTATTTAAAAAAAAAGTGGACACACCAGATTTCTATTAGTTAACATCCCTAGACAAAAGGAAAACAAGAGGCTACTTTAACAGCCCCTAGGACACATGTGCTTTGTATGTAATGTAGGTGAAGGGTTAATGAGCCCTCATGAGAATCTTTCGTTCAGACTGGTTCGGCCAAGTTATTCCCTGAACTTGACCAGCTTAGCACAGCAGAATAACGAGGGGATTCGATTACATAATTGTATGAACTTTGCCCAGCAATGACTGCACGTCTCAGCACTCAGGAACAAACTAAGTGATAACATCCCTCCTCCCTCAAGAGAGGGCTGAAGAGAGGCCTCTTTGAGAAGGCAGCTGTTTACAGCTTGGCAAGGCCATGATACAGTAAACCCCTCCTGCACAAAGCCAGCGCAGAGCATGCAGCTCACTCTAGGTCTGCTGTTTCAAGTGTTTCCCTGCCCTGGGATGAACAGCAGCCACACATGACATCATGACAGTAACTCGTGTTCTGCAAGTCATTTGAAGTTCATTCAAACTGAATCCTTTTGCTTAAAACAGAAAAGGAAAAAAAAAATAGTAGTGCTGACGACTAAATTGTTTATTACAGCCGTAGGCCTGAGGCAACAAAAACATTACATTTCAGTTTAACTGCTTTGTGAATTATAGTGTCTCCAAATGCATCAGACAGCTACACGTCACTGCCAGCAACATGTTTGCTCCTTAATGCCTGCTTTAGTCCGAATTAAAAAATAAGTCTTTACAACGTTCTAATTAATGAGTCTTCATGATTAGTTCAATTATGCCATGTTCTAGAACGGGGTAAATCGAAAATATTATAATGATCATCTAACCAGGTACAGTCCCTTGTCTAACCAGATCACTGTGTCTTATCCAACTGTTGGACCATATGCTATGAACACAACACATGCTAATGTCTGCTTGACAATCTGCCTGATTTAAATGCCATTTAAAAGAAACTGCTGGCACCTTCCAAAAAAAAATCCCCACAAAATTAAAACAATGGAACGCATCCGTGCATCAGTTATTGTGCAGTGAGTAAAATGAGATTTAACCATTACACCTCTATACCTTTATTCCTTGCATTTTCTTAGTGCTTTTCTTTTTCCAAAAATTTCACATACTCAGCACAGATTCAGAGCCAGTAGCCTCACGACACAGCACATCAGATGTGGAGGAAAATCTTATTTATATAATCCTTTAGAAAATATATATATTTTGACCATGATGTACATACGATTTCAGTATCTAAAAGGTTTAGAACAGATAGCCTATTAAACTGACGTTTTGTACAGCATTCAGATTCAATTTTCCTATGAACCACAGTGTTTAAGAAAGAAAAAAGGCATAAAGGGATTTACCTTTGACTGTCAAACACTTTATAACAATTCCTCTAGATAATACTTGTGTGTTATGCACCACTAAAACCTTTTTGACCTAAGCTTTAGAAAGGGTAAGATGTCTTATAAACTGATAAATTAATTCTTAGCCATTGGAAACCACTTTCACAAAGGCCATCTACTGTATGCCAGTAAAGCAATGACTGCACAGAGGTGGTTATGTTACCAACGTTAAATACTCCCACCAAAATCCTACATTGTACATGAGCATTTCTCAAACACGAATAAAGAAATGCAGAAATTGGTACATTTGCTTCGGTGTACCTGTATTTAGTCCTTGACTCTCAAAACAAGTGGAAACTACAGTTTAGGAGCATAGTGAAACACAATCATCCTGCGGACATGAAGTAGCCAGCTCGGCCACCCATGAGGTCCAGTAAATGAAACCTTTCAAAGGACATGTAGGTCGTGCAAAGGGTCAAGCCCTTCGGCTGCCCACAGGTCAAAGTACCACAGAAGACAATACCATGTTCCAAATTAATAAACAATAGCCCTTTTTGGATTTTCCTTGCTTCTTGTTGTTTTGTCAGTCAGCTAGCTTCACAATAATAGCAACCTTTAAATATAGACTTTGGGGACACTGCTCTGTGAATCCGTTTTTTCTGACGTAAAAGTAGCCGGTTTCAGCTTAAAAATTAAATGTTTTCACCAACGCATAAAATGTTTTCAGAAAAGCACTTAAAATAAAAACAGATTAATAATTGCAACAACAGGGCAACTGTTTCTTTCATCCGTTTGCATCTACACAAATTAATGTGGTATGATTTAGAATAAAGCCACTTCAATGCAATGACTGCAATGATATTTCTATATTTCAGGTTTAGACTGTATCAGCATTGATAAGTGCATTTCAAACCATGATAAAAGTAAAATGTACGCAGTAATCTGTTAAACCTCCAACTTACAAAATAAACAAAATTTCCAGGTATGTGCAGTGCCATATTCTGCAATTCAGTACAAGGCAACGACTGGTGATGTGAAGCCGCCTTACCACATTGTAAACAAGCAGGTTTGTGAATACATCTCTTTTAATCCAATAGAAACATTGCTCTCGATTTCAAGACCATTTTGCCAACAAATACTAATTGTTAACTTTGCATGCAGATCACATTGGAACATTTCTGTGCTGAAATGTCTGCTGCACAACCTGTACTTATTCGCTCATACATCACATACATACAGGGACTAGTGAGCAGGAAGGGCCGCTTCACGTCACTGTTCGTAGGAACTCTCACTCTCGCCCGTGGCAAGTCCAGTGGTTTGAAACAACATGGTGACTTACAGTATTTTCGCAAAGTTCAAAATTCTGTGCTTAATTCTATACTGTCAATGAATTTATTTTGTTACCGAGACTGAATAGCCAGTCTGAGAAATTGGGACTGCAGGCCCCTTTTAAAAGCTGATGTTATCACAACAGTGAATGAAATCATAGCTAAGCAGCAGGCCTACACCTAAATCCATTAGGAATGCTTCAAGTGTCACCTTCAAAAAACACAAAAACTAAATCAATTTTAAAGACTGATTTCAGTCAGGGCTAGGATGGAGATCAGCGTCTCTTGGCTCTTAACAAAACAGTAACCCAGGACTCGCTATGATGTCAATGATGAACGAACCTCTCCTTCAACCACATTCAACATTGCTTCAGCACCTGTGACCTATCGAAAGATAATAATAATAATTATTATTATTATTATAATTGCTTACGCTTATATAGCTCTTTTTCTGGACACTCCACTCAAAGCGCTTTACAGGTACTGGGGACTCCCCTCCACCACCACCAATGTGCAGCATCCACCTGGATGATGCGACGGCAGCCATAGTGCGCCAGAACGCTCCCCACACATCAGGTATCAGTAGGGAGGAGAGCAGAGTAATGAAGCCAGTTCATAGATGGGGATTGTTAGAAGGCCATGATTGGTAAGGGCCAATGGGAAATTTGGCCAGGACGCCGGGGTTACACCCCTACTCTTTTCGAGAAACGCCCTGGGATTTTAAATGACCACAGAGAGTCAGGACCTAGGTTTTACGTCTCATCCGAAGGACGGCACCTGTTTACGGTATAGTGTCCCCATCACTATACTGGGGCATTAGGACCCACATGGACCGCAGGGTGAGCGCCCCCTGCTGGCCCCACTAACACCTCTTCCAGCAGCAACCTTAGTTTTCCCAGGAGGTCTCCCATCCAGGTACAGACCAGGCTCACACCTGCTTAACTGGGTTGCCAGTTGTGAGTTGCAGGGTGATATGGCTGCTGATGAACAGCTCAATGGGCGTTCAGGTAGGAGGAGCTATTTTGCACCTCCTCACTCCCCTTGTGTGGGTACAGGGGTCTTTACTGCGATACAGGTCATCAACGTAATGATCAGAGAGTCCAAACTGAGTGGGTATTTGAAATTTCTTAAAAAGGTGTTGAACATTTTTTTTAAATTGCAAGCTGTAATTACCTTAGATGCAATCACTGCAAAAGGAAAATACAGAGGAACCATGTAAGAACACATCTGTTTCCTATGGAATTTCCCATTATGTTTAGCTATAGGATTCAGAGCATCATGTAGAACACCTGGCACACACACACAATGCAATAAAGAACTGGATCTTCAATTTGTTTACGATAAGTGTTATTCTTTTTTAGAAAGGTCATTGTTAGATGACCACAGCCAAACTCTCAATATAGTTAAGTTACAAAGCTGAAAAATGAATGTTACTTCATGAGAACAAATCATTTTGATGACAGCAAGATGGCAACTTCCTGACCAAGGGGGGGGGGGGGGGGACAGAAATATAATAACATAATTCAAATCAAAATAAGATTTCTAATAATGTTCAAAGTCAATGCAGAATAAAACAGCTCCCCAACAAACATGCATGTTAAGCTAAAACAATGCACAGGAGATCTTGATTCTAGAGTTGTGATCTTCCCAGGAGTTTCCTCCATGAATTCTACACTCCGGTGTGCTCTGTTGCCCTGTGTAATGTATTCTAGACAGTGAGGCATCAGACCCCTGCAGCAAGATGTACTGAGAAGTGAGAAGAATAAAAGGAAAGCTCTGCATTTCCCAATTAAGTGAACAGTAAAACGAATAGCTTACCAAGGGGTCCCATATATTCGAAATCCTTTGACTGTCACTTCTGAGTCTTGTAGATATAAACAGTTTGTAAGGAGTGACTGTACATTGTCAAAGTCCTCCGGTTTCAACTTGGATACAGAAGGAAAGCGGTAGTAATCCTGCTTCACCAGGTCAGCCATGAAGTCCTTATCAAACGTTAGTTCATGGTTTCCTGCGATTACTATTTTAAATTCGTATGGTAGGCTCCCTGGAAGGCAAAAGAAAAAAAGCGTTTAGCAACTCACCGAGCAATGACACCAGCAGATCTCAAAATATGGCTACTGTTGCTTCCAGCATGATCATCCGTAGCCTTTTGAACAGTAAAGCAAGAAAATGTCAAATAAAAGAGCGCTTTTGCTTTAAGAGACCAAAAACACAAAACAGGCTCTTTTTAAGTGCCACTTCATTGCTTAAATAATTAAAACTCCTGGCATCTGCATGACTAGAATGTGTTAACAGTTTGTGCTAAGTCTCTGAAAGAAAGCTTTTAGAAAAGCTCCTTGGGAAACAAAGTAAATACTATACATATAGCCTTCCTATGCGGCAGCTTTTCAAGTTATTAATCTTAAATGCTTATATATTCAGTCCTCAAAGGTTAAGAGGTTGTACCATTTTTAATGTTCCATTTGTACTTTATTTTTTAATGAAATGATTCATTGATTAACTGTCAGGATTTAGTTTGTTTTTACAAGTAAAGTGAAGATTTAAATCAGCTTGGAGAACCTGGAGAGCTGTCTCCCAGGTGGGCCTGAGATGCTGATCACTACATTACAAGGTTAGACTCTGGGCTACTGAGCCCAGCACATTTGAGACCCCCAGAAGTACAGTGAGCTGGTCTTTTTCTTCCCCTCTTCAAATGATTCAATTGAACTGTGCTTCCTACACCAAACTCTGGAGACTTCAACACTATAGCTTCAGAAAATACTTGTTATTAAATCAAAATTATAATATTTGATTCTTAATAATAACTACTCCCAAGATGTCTAGCCGAGCAGCTTATTAGTTTCGCAATGTCTCAGTACAATGAATATGACTTAAGAACTCAAATCCTTATGCACTGCCTCTGACAGACAAGACAGCTTTACTTTGTCCAAGGGAAACTGAAGAAAAAGAAATGCCCATATTGCTAACTGAGTAATAGCAATCATAATTCGAATTGGGTTATTTCAATTACCAGTAGATTCCTTTTCAGTAATGTCCGCAGGCTATATATGAAGGGAGGATGAAATTATGAAACCAGTTGTGATTTTTTTTTTTTACACAGAGAATGAAAAACAGCTCTCCAACTCCAAGATCACAAAAGTGCCAATGTTTTCAGAGGGTGGCTTATGTGGTGTGCAGGGATAATTCACTAGCTTTTTCCCCTTTCATCTCCATTTCCCAGGGGATATAAATTCACATTAAAAAACCATTGCTCAAACTCCCGCAACCAGGCATCTTTAAAGGCTGTCCTGTGAGCACAGGCCAGCGATTGATGGGCCTGGTGACAGAATGGTCTGCTTGCCCTCCTAAGTAGTGGTGAGAGAGCGATGCCTCTGGAGAGCAGGCTGACTGCTGTACATGGATTTGGCCATTTGGAGCAGTGCTTTCTGTGGCTGCTTACAGCGTTAACCTAACCTGGCCTATTTAAAGCTAACAACAAAATTCAAAACCCTTGCCTAAAATAAGTCCTAAAGATACAAGTGTTATGTAACTACATCCAGCCGTTTCTTAAAGAAAGCCAAGATGTCAGCTTCACAAACAGCTGGGTAGCTTGTTCTACAGTCCCACAATACTTCAAGGTAAATGCATTTCCAAGAGACAGAAATAATAATGCAATTCCAAGTAGTTAAAATAATAAATTCTATCCCAAAACAATGATCATGCCTAATCACATTGCCTGTGCTGTACTTGCTCTGTGAACAGGTTTTTTTCCAAACCCCTCTCCTGGCTGAAACACACAAACATTGCCTGCATATGCAATGTATATGATAACATGAAACATTCATCAGGTTTTAGGCGTAAAATATTACCATTTATATTTGAGAGTACATTAATTGAAAGCTTCGTAAAAATAAAATATGAATAAAATCAAGATGAAGGTTTCTGCCAGGGTCTTTGACCATTTTCAGGGTTACTGTTGCAATAATCATTTTAAGAAAAGGATTTAGATAACCATCCTTAATCCAAGGGAGCAAGAGTGAGTACCATAATAAAACTTAAAAATTATGTATCGTATAAACCTGAAAAAATATACAATCTTGGAGCAAAAAGTCTGGTCTTGCCTTTATTCATATTCGAGCGTGTTTATTGCACAAACTCAATAATGGAGCTATCTAGTCTTTCATACAGCAAATACAGTACATCTAGTTGTGACAGGTTGTCAGCTAACAGCCATCTGAGAGGGTGCAGCTCCTGATAGTTATTGCCTTGACAGACTGCAGCTGTGGTCTTCAGTACAAACTCTCTTTAATAGGTGTGTGAAGGTGGAAGGAGCATGAGAGAAGTTGCACACCAGAGCTCCGAGGGACTGCTGAAAGCTGTCTTAGTAGTAGCAGAGAAGCTGATGACTGCCAAAGACAGAAGAATACAACAAGGCAGATAAAGGCACAGCAGCAATGAGCAGCAAAGACACTGATTATTGCAAAACTGAGATGGAGGTTTTCTCCCTTTTTATTCTGCCTTTTTTTGGGGAGGGGGAGAACTTGTTTTTTTGTCTCTTAACTCTGTTTTTGGAGAAAAGAAAATAGGAACATTGCTGGGCACGTTTTGCTTTCAATGTACAGACGTGCGCTGTCATCCGGCAGGTAGTAGAGGCATATGATGCACATCATACAAGGATTGGTCTTTTCACTGTACACACAAGAATAAAGAAATCAGACGTCCACTGCAATAAAAAAAAAAAAGATTAAAGATATAGGTTATAACCTTGCTTGACCACAAGAGACTATCCCGAAACTCTTCTTCCCAAATGCAATAAAACTCTTGGGCCAACCTAAATACTAGGAAACATCTATAAAGTCGCAACTGAACATTTTTCAATTATTTGGTTGACCTTGTTTCCCCCTCTTTTGAAAAAGGTATTTTGTCCATGAAAAAAAATATATAATAAAAGAGAAAGGCACCTCTTTATACATTTGCTTTAGATTATGCACTGTGATACTATATGTTAGCAAGCTTTCTTATTTTCTTGTAAACTGATAGGAGGAGTATGACAACTACACTTGAGTATGAACGTAAGGAAAATGGGATCTGGGAAGTGTTCATATGTTAGTTGTTCTGGAATTTTCTTTTCAATTATCCATTTTCCTTGCATCTTCTGAAAACAAATTCCTCCATAAAATAAAGAGAAGATTAACAATACCCACAGAAACAGAGACTGGCAAATGAACCCACAGTACAGATTTATTTTGAAATGCGATGGATTACTGACAGTGATCGACTCCTTCTATTCATATTTTATTTTTATCAAAAATAAAAATCCATTCTGCTAGCTCTGTTATGGCTATCCGATCAATCAATATATTACAGTATCTGCTGATATATCAACTTACTGAAAAACACACCAGGGCCTTGAAACAATTAAGACACGAAAAACTATAAAGTAGAATAGATTGAATGGACTATCAAGTAGGTCAGCTATCATCACCAGACATGCCATGAAGAGATTTCTGAATTAAGTGATGGGTCACCTATTGTTCTTGACCTTGATGGTCTTAGGTAATTTACAAGTCTAAATCAGATGAAGCTAAAAATTAAGTTTGTGTTTTAAAAATATATTTTAAGCATAAAATAGCTGTCAATCAAACTCTAAAATACAGACTATGTAATACTCTTTGTAGATGGGTGCAGTGATGATTAGTGGTTAAATATGTACTGTACCAAGTCCTTTTTGGTTTTCACCAAAAGATTATGTCTCCTTAAGATTCAACACTCAACCTTTTGATTAAATTCTGAAAATGAGCATAATGGGTGTACATTACTGCACCTGGAACAAGAGGTGACCCTGCCCAAATTACTGAAGCAAAAAGGGTCTTTGATTATACAAATTCCCAAAGACGTTGAAGGGAGAATAATTACATGAGGCAATCCGGGGGAAAAAAAAGATGGGACAACTGGGAAATAAAGGGAGAGGACGGGAGAAGATCTACCCGGATGTATTCTGCTGTTGTCCGACTTTCAATTTTTGTTGAACGTGATGAAAATGAAAGAGCAAGACACAAAAGTTTTCTTGTTACTTCACATTATAGAGAAATAAAGTAGTGTATCATAATCCTTTCCTAATTGAATAAGAGAAAGCCATCTCTCAATTTTAAAATCCTGAAGTCTCCCCTAACTACATCACAGATCCATTTACATGGTACTTTGCCAATGCGCAAAACCAAATCACTGGCTACAATTGGCTTAGACCATATTGAAGAGTGCAGGAGCAAGTGCTAGGGAATGAAATTACTGTGAGGCAACTCTATTTCTCCGGCTCAGGAGGGAATTTTCAGAGACTGCTTTATTGCCATCAAACTTTATTTTCAAAAAGGCGTCGATACAAACCTCCCTTTCCCCTCCCCCCCCCACCTTTCTTTCAATATACACTGGATTTGGAAAATAAAAAAGCAGGAAAAAAAAACTCTCATCTATATTTTATGAGTGTCATAGCCTAGCTGTATAAAACCTTTTTTATAGGTCTTGAATAAGCGAGGGAGTTTTTTAAGCTTTTGTCAGCCTTTAAGCAGTGGCTAACCAACAAGACAAAGAAAGGATGCAGTTGAAAGCGCACTAACACTTTCTAGGATTCAAGCAAACTCATTGCTTTGGATTCTATGTATACTTACTGAATTGTGGAGTGTGCAATGTGTGCACACATCAAAATTTAAATGGAGGAACAATGTCACAGTCCACTGTAACAGTAATTACTTTACGGATTTCATCTTTGTGGCTTAGAAAGGAATGTGGTGGCGAAAGCTCTTTAAATATGAACAGCACCATCGTTTCCCTCCAGAAGGAAAAGCTGCCTCATCCAAAACGGGCACGTCTGTGGGTCTTGAGAGTGGCTCGGTGAGTACAGGCCTGTGCGATCGCAGGTTCGAGCCTGGGTCACATGACTGGGACCCCCTGAGCGCTGACATGCGATAGGCTGAGCCACACTGCACGGAGCGTGGGCAGTGATTAATTGGCTTGTAATTAATTGTAATTAATTGGCTGCGCTCCCCGGATGCTCGCAGGCTTGCAGTGCTGTCGGTGAGGGACGCTGGACAGGGCTGGGGTGCTGGGGGATGTGTTAAATGTCTGCCAACACCCTGCGGTGAGGCTGTGGGGTTGGCAGCTGGGAACCAAGAAGTGAAGCACACACAGCTGGCAAATTCTGCTAAAACATTATGAAATTGTACTGATTTTTTTTTAGAAATCACAAAATGAAAAGAAAAAAAAATAATGATAAAATATCAGTTTCTCTTTTGATTTTGGAACATTGTTGTAAAACAGATAAAACTGTCCAGTGAAAGTGTTGTGATGATTTTTTTTTACATTTTATATAAATATATAAATAGATGCTGTACTGTTTCTTCTTCAGATACTGGGTCAGCAAAATACAAATTGAATGGTTCATATAAAAAGGTCTAAACAATACTTATAACTTCGCAGCTTATACATAACAATTACATAAAGAAAAGTGGCTGGAAATCTAATCTACATAAATATCCTTTAATACAATGCTGAAACTCAGATTAATAAAAATACATCTAAATGTACTTTTTAATTAGGAGTCTCAGACAGCAGTGTCTTTTCACAATTTACTGCTGTAATCATAAGACTAGTAATAAGAGTTTCAAACAGAAATGCATTCAGCCCTTAACCACGTAAATTCTTAATTCTAATTAACGGAAGATTGTATTAGAAAGCTAAAACTAAGGACATTAAAGTTTAAGGGATTGTAAATTTGCCTCTTTTCCATTTGAGATATAAACATACAACCTGCAGTTTAAACACTGTCATTTTAAGAACTTTCTGGAAGAAGCAAGGAGTGTAAATATCAACAAGGTTTTCATGCAACTTTGTAAACAGTTGTAAATCAACAGAGAATAGCAATTTTTCTTTACAAACGTTCACAAATAATGCTCAAGAACAAAGTTTGGAATGGCTGAATTTGAAAGAAAACTATTCCCATGTTTTATTACATTTATCTTGCAACACAAGAATTTCCTCTGAAGAAACAAAAAAAAAATTCAGGTGCTATTAACTAGGCAGGTTAGCTAACCTCCTGACTGGCAACTTCCTTGCCATAATCAAGACACTGTGAGGCTTTATTTCTACTCTTGGGCTTGAAAGCAAGTTGGACAATAGTGTCAAGTAAGTGATAATGTCTTCTTGCACTGTGAGACCTTGTGCAATGCTCTGGTTTCACAGCAGTTGTGAAACTGTTCAAGAAGCTCTCCTACTGCCAATGCTCAGATGGTGATCAATACACTCCACTGGAGTCTACAGCAGTGAAAACACAGCCTTATTTCCATGAATACTCCTTTTTAATTAAAGGCTAAATGAAAACTGAAACAGGAGTGCTTGTCATGTATAATAACCTGTAAAACCTGAATTCTTAAAAAAAAAAGTTGTTCTTTCATTCTGGTATCTGTCAGTTACAAGAAACAGAAAATTACAGCTGTTAAAAAACTTCAGAAGCCACATTCCTTTTCAGTCATATGGCTTTTGGGAGGGTCTGCATTTTCAACATGTTTAACAAGAGGGAAAGCCTGGAAAGCCTGGCTTTCGGTAAAGACTGAATTTGTCACAAATACGTTTTGCCTTTTTTTTCTTGGAATTGGCCAATTATTATTTTACACGGCTCACTGCCAAAATGAACATCCAGGCTCAGCACAGATGAAAAGAAAACACACACTTGCCTCTCAAAACATCTTTTCACAACAGCCACTCAAACTGCCCAACATCATCCAGACAGATCTGTGAGCTACCTTCTTGAAACTCACAACTACAGTTTACAAAAGATCAATCAGGACAGTTTTATGTTGGTGGAAAGGTGAGGGTAGGTACAGTAGGTACATACATTTCAAGTCATGCATTAATTAAAAGGTTGGAAAATTGTACTTTAGAAATGGATAAGCCAGCTGTCAATATATTTTCTAATTTTTTTTTTTATAAGTGGAACAAAGTAACATCTGCAAGTACATTCCAGGGTTAGATTTAGACTACCAGCTCAGCAAAGGGTTTTGTTATTAATATGCAATCCATAATAAAGGTTGCTTATTATTCAATTTATGTCACTATTTATAAATGGCATTTTGCAACCTCTAGACCACTACCAAATTGTTCATAGTTGATGTCAAGCATAAGACTTATTTTACACTCAACAGATATAACACAGTCTAATCGCACAAAACCAATGTAGCTCACACAAATAGCAACTTCCTAATGGACCACAACCATGAATTGTTCACCACAGTGAACCCAAGACAGAGCAAACAGACAATGTTTTTCACCTTGACATCATCCGTTTTTTTACCTTTGTATGCAGGGCTGGCAGAGCTCCTCCAGACCCCTAGATTGTATTCTTGCGTGACAATACAGATGTCCAGCGTATGACTGCACGGCCACATGAAAACAGACTGCTCTAAAGGTCAGGGATAACACAGGCAGGAGTGCCAATGTATTCCTTTCTTGTTCTGCCAGGTACTGTGACCCTAATCCTGGCTCTGTTCATCCCGCTGCTTCCAGCCCTGAGTTTTTTGACGGGGGTTGCCTTCTCATCTCTGTCTTTTCTATTGTTTTTATAGCCTCTTCTCATTCACAGACCCACTTTGTACACATCATTAAAATAATTTCTGCAACCCGGTTCTATTGCTATGAGACAAAGAGATCACTGGTCGGACCCTACAGCCTGAGCCAGGCTTCGTCTAGAGCACTCAGAATTCGATAGCCATTTACACAGGTGCTTTTCACTCGCAACGCAGAGCATAACCCTCAACTGCTAGTTTTATAATCACCCAACATGCAAGGCCTTCCTGAAGCTTTTATATCACCATGGCTTGACTGTAGGATATTTAAATGTCCTCTTGGTTCCATAAAACAATATATGTGAAGTAAGTGAATTATTTAACTATCCTGTGCTATATCCTTGGTCTTGAGAATAGTTGAGGATAGCCGAAATATTGAAAACACACAATTGGGAGGGTTTAACAAATAATAATTTGCAATTCTATCCCTTAAAATCATTGCCTTTTGTTTCAGCCAGCTATAAAATTAAACCTTACAGATAATCTACACCATACGTAGGTATATATTAAAGACTGCTCCTCCTCCTTAATCAATCCTGTCATAACAGCTAAATTAGCAAGATGCTATCTGGAATAGCACTGTGAACTTTGACAAAACCCACTATAACTCAGTGTCCAATTTACAACTCTATTGTGCATTTCTGTCAGGTTCCCAAATGAGTGGAAAGACAACCCACAAGCACTTACTTTTGTCAAGAGGTGCCTGTTTAGGATTAAAATAAACTATGTGCTCAGTTCTAGGAGTTTCTCAACTAATTACAATTCCTTTTTACTATAATTAAAACTAGAACTAGGAATAGATATTGAAAAAACTGGATTTAAATAATGTAACTATGATGTCCCAATTCTGCTGGAGAATCAGTGGAATCATTTAAAAAATCTACTGAAGGCTCAAGATGCCTTCAGACATTATGGCTCAAGAAAAGGTTCAACCAGTGAATGTAAGGAAGCTGAATATTTTTCAGAGTGAAACAGCAGAGTGAAGAAAGGCCCATCAATATAATTTAGATCTGAAGTTTAAGAAATACTGCTGAGTGGCTTCAAATTCAATTGCACACACTACTAATCTTTATGAGCACAGAAACATGCCTTTAGCACTGCCTATCACTAAACTATGTTGAATTTCATTTTGGCACTCAAAAGAAAAATTAAACCTGAATATTTTAAGTTGGGAGGACAACTTTCCTAGCACAGACACAAAATCAAAGATACTTTAACTGTGACATAATACATACTGTCCTTTTACTCTCTGACATGTACTTGAATAGTGAATATATCCCTATACAGTACTTATGGTCACATGACATCACTCTGCATGACCACTTTTAATATAACCATGCATGGAATAACCCAATAATTTAGAATGCTGTCTTTATTCATATTAGTATCATGGTGACAAATACAAATTGTTTGCCTGTAAAGCAAAAAAAAAGTTTTGACTTTGCTGTCCCTATACTTTTGAGAGAACCAGAAATCAGACTTAAGTGTTTAAAGTCAAGCAAAAACGCTGTTTAAATGTGAAATGGTTTTTGAAGTGGCAGATGGAAAATGGTTATTTTTAAACTGCTTCGTTTACAGAACAGAAACTCTACAAAGCCGCCGCCCTAGAGCAGGAGAAAACTAATAAAACTGCATCTAGTTAAGTACATCTTGCCACTAGGACTTCAGGAATATTGTTGGTGCTTTGCAGCTACGCAGGAAATTGTGCATGACCCTGGATACCACAATATATAATTGAAGGATAAAATTAAACATGCTGGGAATGCATTTTTAACAGATTTCCGTGTAACGTTTCCGTTTCATTTCATTCATGAAGTTTAACTTCGCCAGTAGCAGTGTCATTGCCATGAAATTCAAAGTCTTTCACAAAGTAACAGCTGCACACTGTAAATTGATAAAGAATAACAAATACTATTCACAAAGCTACACAGCACTGCCGAAAATTCCCAATTAGCTATGCATTCAAAAGCTCCACAATTGGTCATGTTTAATGTTACTTCTAATAAACCACAGACAGTTATCCTTTTGTTACACACTATGGCAGGGAATCCAGCCGAAGAAAATAAATGAGTAATCAAACATTTGTCATGTGGAGGGAGTCTAATAAAGTAGGAAAGCAAAAGTCTGGAGTTTCTTGAAATGTTCCATAGCCTTACATGTGGCACAAAACCAAATGCTAATGTTCCATTTTCCTTAATAAAAAAAAGAATTGTCACAGCCTTCTTTATCAAAGGGCAACAGTAACTAAAACTCTCTAATTTAATTAGGGAGCACTGAATGGCATTTAGATACCAGGAGGTTAATTGGGGTCGCAGAGAAGCATGAAAAAAAATAGACACTTTACCTAACCAGTCGTTAAACTTCTTAACCTCCGAGGGCAGTCCCAGCTCAGTGAAATCGCCTGTGTGTAGGAGGACATCCCCATAAGGCATCTGAATACCATCTGTTCGGGAGTGTGTGTCAGACACGCAGACGAACCGTGTGTGGCCAGCAGGTTTGGGGGTGTCATATGGGATTGGATCCACCCTGGTACACACAAAATGGAACACACGACAGTTTCAGTTACATTACAGCTGCAAGGCAGAGTTTTCGGTGTCAGCACATCACACACGTAGGGAAGAGTGAGCCGTTACATAACAGCTTGCTCAGAGGTGAAAGGTAAGAGGTTTTTCGAACCGAGACCTGAAATTACCTTGTGAGGCTGTGGATTATGCAGGACATTTTCAAAAAGAACATAATGAAAATGAACACCAATGGCTTTAATCCCCAACACTCTGTAAAGAAACTACTGGGTCTTATTCACTCTTTCTTGTGAGACTTAATTTACTGTGTGGCAAATCATCCTCAAAGGACATCCAACTTGTTGTCAACAATATATTTTAATATTAATCAGCTATCAGAGATAAGAAAAATCCAAAGCCTTACCTATTACAACCGTTAAAAATTAATTGGGGGACCATGTACAGTAAAAAGCATTCCTAGCAAGTTAGATGATGTTTGAAATCAGGTGAAAAAAATTGTCCTAGGATCCACTGACTCCTCTTAA
Source organism: Atractosteus spatula (assembly GCF_055471065.1). NCBI lineage: Eukaryota > Metazoa > Chordata > Actinopteri > Semionotiformes > Lepisosteidae > Atractosteus > Atractosteus spatula. The sequence continues at coordinate 10,176,295 of NC_142721.1, read as the reverse complement.
CCACCATGGTATAAAATAAAAAAATCTTAAATACATAATAATTTAACTTTTAAACAGAAGTCAGAGAGCAAATTCATTGACATTACGACATAAATAAGGGCATATGACTGGAGCAATTTCAGTGAAGTACCTTGTTTATGGACACAACAGCATTTGAACCCACAGCTTTCAGTTATGAGTAAAATTTCCTACCTGCCACACTACCCATCCTTCAGCCTACAGCAAGAAGGACTAAACATGCCAAATTGGAATCCTTCTTTCTGCTACAAGGCAACATATTACTTGATATTCAGAGAACATAGAGTACTGTTTTCATTGGCCCCAGAAACACAATGCTGTTTTTTCTGACAAATCTCTAAACGGTGTCTGATCTCCATTGTTCTAAACCTCAGTTTTACTTCATCACCGTTCATACATTATACTAAGTCAGGTGGGTAGCTGCGTCAGCATGCGTAGGCTGCAAAGGAACAAGTAATAGGTTTATTCCATGCTGAAAAAAAGAAGAAAGAGAACACAACGTTTCGGCCGTGGAGCCTTCTTCAGGTGTGAGAGAGACAGGGCAGTAGGCAAAGGTAAAGTAGCGGGAGAACAAAGGTTGGGAGGGAGGAGGAGTGAGAGGCGGGAGCAGGGGACAGAAAGAGAGGCCAATCAAGAGGTGTGAAGTCAGAATGGGTGCAGAGAGGTGAAGCAGAGAGGTGCTTCACACCTCTCTGCACCCATTCTGACTTCACACCTCTTGATTGGCCTCTCTTTCTGTCCCCTGCTCCCGCCTCTCACTCCTCCTCCCTCCCAACCTTTGTTCTCCCGCTACTTTACCTTTGCCTACTGCCCTGTCTCTCTCACACCTGAAGAAGGCTCCACGGCCGAAACGTTGTGTTCTCTTTCTTCTTTTTTTCAGCATGGAATAAACCTATTACTTGTTCCTTTACATTATACTAACCCTTCAAACTGTTTTATATGTTCTGTTTGATGATGTTGACTAAAATGTTATGCCTACACCAACCAATAAAATATATACGGAAAGTTAAATTATTTTCTGGTGTCCATAATTAATCATGTTTACCATTAAATTACATTAAATTAAGTAACCCATATTTCATAAAATAAATTGGTATTTTGATGATTGCTTTTAAGTAAATGGAAGTGGGTCACATTCCTGATTTTTCCATTCAGTCAGAAGACCACAAATATAAAGAAACACAATGACCTTTATTTCAACATTCCAAACACAAAAACCAACTTGTATAAAATTAAGGTCTAATTGCTTTATTCACAAAACAGACTACAAAATGTAAAATGCATTTCGGGAGTGCCGAGTTATTAAGTTAAGTCTTAAATGCACTGAAATACATTGTGTTTTCCCCCACACTCCCCAGTAGTAACAGGGAACAGAATGCATTTTCTTATATTTGCAAAAAAAATTCTGAAAGCTACAGAAGATGAAGACAGGACACATCCCATATATTAATATGTGAGCACTGTAATCTCCTGGGCATAACCAGAACAACATTTGCAGGATTATATGGTGGAAAAAGGTCTACAAAACAATAGCAATAGCAATCTGAACTTGTCAAAAGTACTACTAAATGCTAAGAGTATCAGGAACCACTGAAGAATAAAACTGAGTTTCAAATGAATAATAAATATATTTAAAAAAACTTTAGCAATTTGTATTTCAGGCGCTGTAGCATGACATTTTAAAAAATGAGCCTTCAAAAAACAAGCTTTTATATTCTGTCCATCTGTCTTTGGGCAGAACTGGAGGTTCTTCCAAAGCCTGTTTAAAAAGAATCTTGATCAGTAAGGAAACTCTGCACTTGCATTATGGCTTCAGTTAATACAGTAAACCCTCAGTTTAATGGACTAATAAGGGGAAAGGAGTTACTGCCAAATGTCTGTTAAATCATGAATGATGTTTTTTAGCCCAAAAACACAGTATTATGTGATATACATGTGTGCTTTCTGGACCTTTAGGCTTATTTTAACAATTGCAATCAAAACAATGAAAATTGTTCCTGTCACTTTATCATAAATATACAAGCCTTTTACTTCATGTGTCGTAAAATTCTCTAAAGCATATGAAACACACCCATCGTAAGCAATTGACCTAACCCATAGGGTACCATTGATATTTCTGAATTTATAAATCTATGTAGTATTTTTACATCGTTTTATTATCTGTGCATTTTATAGAGCTTTTTAACATATTGTTAGTATTTTAGTATACATTTTTTAATTAAAAAAAATATTCTCAAGCACATGAAATACAAAAACCCATTGTGAGCAAATTGTTTGACCATTATTGCAGGAAAGTCCAGTATTTCTGATTTTGCAGATGTTAAATCCAATGTCATTAAAGAATAAATCTGAGTTTCATCTGAATAATTATTATATTAAATTACTTTGTATATATACACATGGTTGTTAAAAAAGATCTAAAATTGCTTCAAGAGCATTATCACAACCAGTTCTTTGTATTTCTGCAAGAGATCAAGTTTTACCCCTGTGGCAATCAAAATGGTTAACAAACGATTAGCAATGTCTATCTCAGAGGAGACTGCACAACCACCTAAATATACTGTCAGCAGGTTGGTGTTAAAAAATCCTGGCGTTTAGGATTTAATCCTCTACGAGAAAAATAAAGTCGCTGATTTCAATTAAGCCAATCAATGCACCTGAAACATTTAAAAATCCAAAATTAGCAATAGCTAGACAAACATCATAATCCCCCATTTTATGACCAGAGAAAAGATCTAGGAACCTCAAAGGACCTTGAAACCTCAGGGATGGTTCCTGCAGTTTTTTATTTTATCCAAGTTTTGTTCCGAATTGCTTTGCAAGAACCAGATTGAATTGGGATAGATACATTCTTACCTGCTTTTGTGTTTATTGCAATACTTCAAAGACTGGGGAGCAAAGGTATTCCAGATTCAAACAGAACCCCACCCCCCTGAAGACAAATTACAGAAATCAAACATAAGATTGCTGGCAAGGTGTGCAGTTACTGGCTTTGTAAGCACATGGATGGAAATCCACTCTGCTTCAGGTGATCAAGAACAGGTGAAAAGTTCACCTGTATCAGGGACTCACCTTTTAAAAAAAAATCTTTAAAACATTAATATCGTAACTTTGTAGAAAATCAGCATGGTCTTCTCTGATCAAATAAAATAAAATCAAATAAAATAGTTCACCCGGGTACCAGAAAACCTTCAAATATGAAAAAAATAAGTACAAGCAGGCAAAAACATGTTTGCCCGGTTTGTAGTCTGAAAACATAAGGCATATTGTTTCTGTTACAAAAAAAGTAAAGCAGACGTGCTTTTGAACTCTTCTTCCCCTTACCATACTACTAGGATCTACTTACAAATCTTGTAAGAGGGTAACCAGGGACATGGCAAAGAAAGAGGAAACTACAATGCCAACTGTAAAACCTACGTTTTGAATGACATGTTCATTTTCTTTTTGACTGACAATATGAAAGTTCAGCACAGGGATTGGGATAAATATGACAACACTGAAACAACACTTCACTGACACACCACTGCAAGACAATAGATGCACTTTCATGCTTTTGTAGAACCATGCCACAAGGCCTGCTTAGTTATGGGTGACACGTTAAAATAAAAGCAGACACTCCAAATACAATCAGAATGAAAGAGAGATTAGCTGAGGGTCTGTGGTCAACCACAGGCTGAAACGTGACTTTGAAATTACTCTTTATGTCCTTAAAATTGAATACACTCACAATCAGCCTCAGCTACTGTGGTAAGTATCAGTAATGCTTAAAAGCATTTGGTGGTTACTTATGAATGCAAACACAAAATTTAATTAATAATACAGAAGAACAGAACAATGATCAATTACATTGCTAAAAAGTTCTGGCAAGCATCTCAGTCTTGTCAGATGAGAACAACTATTCCCAGAGGTTAAGTTTAACACACCATTTATTTTTAAAGGCTTTATTGAAAATAGACTTCTGTGTTTGCCTTGTACTTTTCTGCAAGTATCCCTTACAGGATACATACCTATAATTGTGCTTGCTATTAAAATAATTTTCCTATATTTGTATCCTTGCTTTCAAATGTTTTGGTCTTTTTAAGGACAAGGAAAATGGTACAACTCCCAAAACATTGGTCTTTACCTCAGCAAAGGCTCTTGTTTGAAAGTGTAGACCGTTTCTTCTCCTCAGCTCATGAGTGATAGGGCAGAAGTATCTACCGGTGCTAACAGTGACTTCGTTTTTGTTAAATGAGTGCCTTTCCAATGACACCTTGCAGAAATAATTGAGTTCACCCTTCCTCCCTAAGAGCCCCAACCAAGCAATCACATCTTAATGATTTTTAGGTCAATACAGACGCAGGTTAGAATTGAACCAAGGACCTAGAGGTTAAAAGGCTGTTGTAGAAGCCCTAATCTACTGAGCCACCCAGACTCTTTCTAAGTTTATGAATACTTGACTGTGGTCTTCATTGACTTTCCTAAACATTCGGTTTTAGATTTGATCATCGGGGCATTTATTTAAACTTCTGCCAGGTTCAAGGATTTAAACTGTTAATCTTATTAATGATAAACTAGTAGTACCTGTCATACAATTTTATTATACAAAGATTATATAAAGTTTTGTTATTTTCTCAAAGCACATGTGCTGTATATTGGACTACCAGATCCCTCCAAATATTTAAAGGAAGTAAATTACTTTTCCACATTTTTTACTTTATTCATTTAACACCTATTCATTTACAGAAAGCTTTAAATATTCACACAATAGACAGCATTTTTGAAAGCAATGTACAGTATAGAAATACATTTGCAATAGCAGTGCCATGTCAACCGCTTGCAGGTTTTTCAGACTGTACCGATATCATTTCAGTTGAAGGCAGAGAGAGCTACACAAGGACCTTCATTACTATGATGACACCATTATCCCTCAAACTCGTAATTTAGCATTTAAAGAAAAGACGAAAAAAACTGGAAAACAAGGGTACTTCCTGCAAAGGGCCTGAGGATGGTGTGTGTGTAACCCACCGGAAGAAATAAAATGCAGGTTGTGTACGAGATGCCATCTTCCACAAGACAGTGTAAATACGTATATGTATATATTGCTCTATGAAGTAATATAACTTGTACTGGATCATTGTTTTTCTTCTTCTTTCTAACCTTTGTGTTAATAAACACTTCTTAGAAGAGTTTCAACATTCTGACACTCTCCCACACTGAAAACCTACTCTATACTACAATAATAATCGGGGTGTGGCAATTCAGTATTATATAGCATGGGTACAGCATTTAACAAGAAATCTAATAAATTTAATCCACAAAGATTATTAATATTTAAAACAACATTTTTAAAAATGAAAAAATGTATAACTGAGCCCCTAAGCAAAAACACTTTGATGCGAATGTCTTCTTTAGTGTGGAAATTTGCTCCTGGAAATTGATTTCTCTCCTTATCGACTCTCCTCAAAGCCACATTCCTGAGACAGGCAGCACTGTACTGTGCAGTTCTGTGCTCTGAGTCAGAAGAAAATTAAAATGATAATGATCACAGGTAACAAATATTTACCTTTTTTCCCCCTCTCAGAGGTGAAACACTGAAATAAATTCCCTTTCTTCAGCATGCAATGAGATTTCCTCAGGAAATTAGAATGTCTTTTATCAGTCTGAACTCCTAAGTTAATAAACAGCATCGGAACAAAGAAATCAGAGAAAAGATTTCAACATTCATTTAACAGTCTATGCATTTCTAATTCTAAATAAAATTTGACAACTTAGCTTTTGCGTATATTCCTAAGAAAGTGGGTTGGTCTGAATTGGGATGTTGTTATGCAGGTCCATATCTGTTCAGGTTCAAAAGAATAAGAACATAGCAGAAAGATTGGCTCTAAGCAAACTGCTGTGATGTGTATTGGACTACAGGATACCTCCAGCTATTTGCAGGAAGTAAATTGCTTTTAAGGAAATTGTTCTTACTTTATTCATTATTTTACACCTATTAATTCATACATAACAATACGGTCTAGCTGGTCTTTATTATTATATGGTCAGTCTTGCTCCACTTTAAGACACTCTCAAATACTGCACCAAACCCAGAGGAAATACAAAGAAAAGGTCATTTCCATTTCAAAAGAAACACCTCATAGTTAAATAATGATGCATGCAAAGAGGAAAAAAAGGAGGCTACATACCATAATTCCCAAACCAGATAGCTAACTTTGTTGTGACACACACCTACTGTCACTCTTTTTATAGTATGACAATATCAGAAACTATCAGTTTTGTCTCGGAACAGTGCTGGGCTTTCAAGCAAAAATCTGTTCCAACACTAAAAGCAACTAACAATAGACGGGCCAACTTCCTATCACACTGCATGATCTATGAGTTCGTTCAAACAAATTGTATTTAACAGAATACCCTACCAGAACATTTTTACCTAACAAAACCAAAATGTTCTGCAGAAGGACAAATGCACTGTACTATTGTACACACATGTACAATAGTACTCAACACATCAGTGAAGATTTCGTGGTAGTCTGTGATCAAGAATATACAGCTAAAAAAAGAAAATCAAAGGATAGTTTTTTTGGGATGACAATACTCAAGTCAAGCTTTCCTAAATATGAATTCGTCTGATCAGTTTTACAATTTGCAATACTGTTTCTGTTTTAGTGCTTAAATATTAAAACTATAATCTACTACATGTCACTATGAACAGTCCATTTTACGGTTTAAGCTTACGTGGAAAAGGAACTATTTCTAAACTTGGAGCAAGAATGCATTTTCTTGTGTCTTAATCTGGATGAAGTATAGTCAATCATCCATTAAAGTTGAACCACACCGCACGCAAAGAACATTTAGGGACAGAACTACATGAATACAAATTGGGATCACATATCAGAAACAATAAAGTTTGAATATTTCACCAGATAATTACAGTACACCTAGACAGCCCCATGCGTCTTTAGGGAGGGACTTCCTCCTGCATTCTGGCTTGAGTATCACAAAGCACACCAATAGCAAGAGCGCTCTCTGTTCCATCCTCTGTTTGCTAGTTTCAGTCAGACAAAACAAGAAAAAGCATCCAAATTAAAACTGAAGCATGTGAACTGTTACTTAACCCCAGTGCAATACAGTGGATCAGGAATTGAACTAATGGCTTGCTGGCTTCAAAAGTCTAATTAATCTTTTAGACTGTCAGTCCTTTAAAACAAAGGTTTAAATAGAAATACTTCACGTCTTTCAGAAATCCACTCAAGGCCTCTTGAAGCTGTTTTTGGCAAAGAGAAACTCCCGTGAAAGCTTTGTTCACTATTTTCTTTAAATTCCAGAGGAGAATTAACTTTTTTTTTAAATAAGAAGCCTTTGTGTATACATTTTACAACATGGATAAATACAATAGAATATGCAGTGTACCTCTGATGACAGGAAATGATGGTAGGAAAAACATACAAGTTTCAAAGAGTTTGCTTTTAAAGCTCAATGTTTTTAGAGTGCACAACATATTCACCCTAATTAAAAAAAACATACATATAGCATTACACATTCCAAAGATACGGCTCTACACCTAATCAGTTGTCTATCTTTTCTCAATATTTCAGTAACTTAGTAATTCCTGTACAATTTCTACATTTCTAAAATAGTCTCATAATAAAAGAGCTGTTGTAACTTGAAATTTCTCAGTGTATTCTAACACTCACGTAACCCTGAAACAAAACAGTAGCAAAACCCTCTTTTAAAGTGCTCTTTTTTGCATGCTTGAGTATGCTACAGCTCATTTTATCCAGTCACTACATCAGAGCTTTCAACCAAGTTGGTATTCAATTTTAACAGGGAAATAGGAAATAAGCAGTATTGTAATGCAGTAGTGAAATGCATCAAAAAGCACAACAGAAATTGCGGCTTTTCTTTTACATTTAGAGAATAATATACTTCCAGAACATGAAAATGTTTATTACATGATGATATGCCCTTTACTGCTTGATGAATAATTCATTTGACATAAAAATAAACTGCAAGATGAACTTTATTATAATATTCACTGTCCAATTAAAAAAATGACTATAAATTTTCAGAAGCATTATTAAAAGTAGTTATTTTGAGTGCGCCAGAAGTACACTTTGCCAGCTCAGGACAAAATGTAAACTTTTCAATAAAAATAACGCAATCGCTTAAAAAAATCAACTCGATTACTTCTATAAAATGACTAAACTTGCAAAAGGAGGACTTTATCATTTACATCCAAGAGGAAGAAATCGGGTGCCCCAATAGCTAAATTCTTTTTTATTTGCAACACCAAAAAAAAATCCTCTACAACATTTTTACAACCTACTTTGTTAATGTATCAACAATTATGGTTCACTGAATGTTGATCTGTTATCTTCCATACATTCCAGGAGAACCTGAATATCCATAACTCCCGCAGAAGGAACACACCCACTTTCTTTGGGATATAGTGGAAAAACAAACTTGGGACTGGGTTAAAATAAGGTTATGGTTAGGATTGTGTATATACTGCACAGTATCAGTCTACAAGTCTTTTATATGGAACAAATATATACTCTGGATACTCACTAACGTCAGCAAGATTCAATTAAGATTTCTAATAAATTATTTCCACAATTAGAAAACCATCAAGTCATACACAAAAGTATTCCCACCTAGTCTTAAACCAGTGCATTCACGAGAAATTGTAATTACCACCTAGCAGGATGAACAAGTGCTTAATCAATATTAAGGAGACATCAACGTCGAACAAAAAGAGTTTATCCCACTTAGATAAAGGGGTGATCTGCATTGTCTGAGACGGAGGGCGTCAAAACCTAAGTCTGTCTGTGGATTTCAGTAAGAGACGACAGCGTTCCCTTTTCGTCCATTTTTTAAGTGGGCGGAAAAGGAAACAAAGAGTAAAAGTATTACAAAGCCAATTACAGACATCAATGCTTATGCGAGTTTTACTTGACCAATACTAAATTATATTCCTCCGACACTTTGATAAAATGCCTGCCACAGCACTGACGATTTGTCAAGAGCTCGTGATTTTTGCCCTTTGTTCTTCAGAACAGAACTGCATACTTGATAAATGACCCCTCTTCATCACAAGGCTTGGGAAGTTGTGGTCCCGGTTTTTAAGAAATGTACTGGAGAAAGCCCCGTGGATATTTATTCTAAACCATGCCGTACAAATGACCAGTTCCAGACAAACTGGAGGGCTGGGGTCAGGAATTACTTGATCTGAGAACAGAAATCCTGCCATTACTGAAGAAACGTGCCTGTAATTTCCATATTTCTGCATATTTTGTTGGACTTAATTCAACATTGGTTTTTATACTAGTACAGACTTTGGTATTAAGTTTTTAGTATTAGTATACTATTACATGCAAACACCACAAGGAAGAAAAAAACTAAGAAAAATAAAACAGACTAGGTCACTAAAGTATTTGGTATGCAAGTGTAATTGCATTACATTTCAAACTCTATTTAAAATGTGAACACTCATTTCCTCATTTTTATGTCCTTACTTCTGAAATGACCATTTCGGCCTCACTCAACGACACTAATAATGCCTGAGGTCAATACATACTCTGTATCAACATGTACACTACAGGTTGTAAGCAAAAGATATACATGGGACTCTAGCACATTTCTTTGCTGTAAATTTGGTTTAATTTAAAATGTGTATTTAGCTGATGAAATAAAAACTTGTTTGAAGGCTGTAGTTAAATAATATATTTTAACTATATTTTGTCAAAAAGTATGTTCTAGGCCCTGGATAGGAAGGTCACTGCCTTCCTCCATGTTTTTTCAATATGCTGTACTTGCAAGAACAACAAATCAAGACCTATACAGCTTCAAACACACTTTTCCAAAGCAATACTAACTTTATTTAAAGCTAAAAACCTACATTAAGTCTACATTAAGTTCAACAAGTGATCTGTCCCCTCATGAATCTAATTTTATTTCACATCTTCAGTTCCCATACATGTGCCTTCCTAAAGGTATAATTTCACAGAGGCACACGCAGGTGTCCATCAAGGATGTTACTACTCACATACCCAAATTTCTAAGAGGAGATTTGAATTTGCATGAAAATCAAAACGAGAAATAAATGAAATAGTTTACCCCGCTAGAATCCAACAATGCAGAATTTGTAAATGTTGCAACATTTAGCTTTCTGCCACAGTTTTTGGCAGGTTAGTGTTAGTGTACAAAAACTGCTACCCGTGTGCGTCTCTGGTTAATCAGAGACTGCAATCTATACACAGTAAGCGGCTAACTGCTACGTATCTGGTCAAATCATGTGAGTGGCTTAGGCTCAGGTCTTCACTTTTTAGCTACTTTAGTCACATTAAGTTGTTAGATCTTGCAGAGCATCAAGTGGGTGTTGCTAAGGAACAGACACTTGTCCACATCTGTGACACAAAAATGGCAAAGGCTTGGCATTTATTCTGCAAAAAGTGATTTTGTTAGACACAATGCTCTAAAAGTATGCATATACCAGTTTATTCAGTGTTACAGCTTTAAGCACTAAAAAACAGGTGAAGCATTCCCCAAAGGTTTCTGTAACGAGCTTACTGTAATGCACTACTACTTCAACAACTACATAAAACTCATGTTTTATTTTTAAAAAGTATGTATGTCACCTCTGTTTTATGTTGAAATGGGTTGGGTTCAGTCTAACTACCTCTATACCATCCTCATGGTTACGAGCCTAAAATTTTGTGAAGTACAGAAACTTGTGAGAACAGAAAAAATCCACAAGGGACACAGAGGGAAACAAAAGAATCAGGTAACATTACAACATTTTGTGTTTAGATCACTGTTTCTAGAGTGATCTAAATGCTCTTCGTCCTATTACCTTATCATCCGCATGCATTTCGATTTCTGGGTTGTTTAAAATTCAGTCTCCAATTTGTAAGTCCGTTATTAAGACCAGGCTAAGCACTGGCAACACAATTCATAAAACAATGAAAGACAATTAAAAATGTAACTGAACAGCTGACTTACCTGTGAAATGCAAAATCAGAACTCAGAACATGTGGGCTATCTGGGAATTCTAACAGAGGGATTTCTGTAAAATCCTACACAACAACTTTAAAGCAACTGTACCACACACACAGTTTACAGGTTAAAAATAAAACCTGAAAACTGAGTCCTCACATCATCCAACCAAGAGGTGAGAAAAAAAAAGTTCTCAGTTCTTTTTAGCTTCTCAACTGCATTTCAACAACAGCCTCACAGATCAGACTGGGTGTTTCAAGCATCCTTTCCTTACAGACAATGCATTGGACAAACCTTTGCAAACTTATCTCATCGATGGGAAATATTATTGCAAAACCTATTGCAGCTCAAATACAGTAAGACCGTATTCATGAAGGGCTTAATACAACTTCACTCTCAATAGCCCTTTTGCTAAAAGGGGAAAAAAAAGCTAAAATGCAGTGAGTCACAGAAGACTTGATTCTATAGATGCTTCTATGCTCTGAGTCAGTCAACATTAAACTTATGTGACTGCATGTAGCCTCAAGAAAAAATGCTGTAAACACCGAATTACTGAAAATGGCTTTGTGAATACGGGAAGCTGGACATGTAAATACAACAACTGAGTTTATAAAGTTAACCAAAATGAATTGTGATTAATAAAAAAACAAACAGTAATAACGAGACTGATTTCACTGAAGCAAAGGGCCTTACTTACATGTGTACATGTGGGGGCTGGAACCTGCTCTGGTTAATGTTGTAGTGTGTGAATGCCTGGGTAGGGTTCGAGCTGTATTCATCCACAGTGATGGTAACCTTGCCCTGGGATGGAATTCCATGAGCCATCCTTCTGACTTTTTGCACATGAGCAATCTACCAGGATCCAGGACAAACCACTGTTGTAGCACTCATTGTTCAGAACCCCAACTCAAAACCAAACCCGACTGCTCCAGTGCTGGACTGTGATCTATGGAGAAAGGAAAAAAAAGGGGAAAAAATAAAATATTGACAAAAGGGGTTTTGTTTGTTATTTTGTGTTGTGTAAATGTTTACAAAATGCCATGATATACTGTAAAACTATTGACTGCTGTGCTTGTGACAATGTAGCGCATACAGCTCTAATGCAGAATCCCTAGGTCTTTTCCTGCAATGTAAAATGTGCTTCATGCAATATTAAATTACAGTCAAAACAATCACACAATAAAAGGTAGCTAAATGACCATTTTTATCTTTTGCAACATATGACCATTTCAAATGTTTTTAGAGTTGTTGCTTCCATTTTAATGGTGAAAGGAGGCAAAAAGCTGAATACCTGTTGTTTTTTTGTTGTAGTGTATCTGATCATTGAATCAGGTGAATAATTAAAAAAAACAACAGGAGAGTGAAACTATAATCGCATACAAGGTCTAGCTTGTACAGCATCCACATTATCTAACCTTCTGCAAAAGAAAATCAAACCAAGAGCATTTTCACTTTGCTGTATATACACAGTACTTTACTTTCAAGCATATCATATACAATAACCAGTACTTTTGTTTTTATTCAAGTATCGTTTCAAACAGTCAGGACTGCTGTACAACGCTGCCTCTGTGAAGCTACTGTACCTGTATGACCGAAATAACAAATCTTTTTTTCTTATACAATTTATAGTACTGATGTGACTCCCAATGGTTCACTAGCAATTACAATGTTTGAAATATTTGCTTTTATCAATTTATCAGTGTTTTCGAAGCAGAAGTAGAAGTTTATAAATACTTCTGTAAAATAAGAGCTTTGACACAATGACTCAAAGCACGAAACAAACGAAGGAATTATCCCCGCCTGTTGATAATTTCACTAAAACACTTTGCAACAGAAACACAAAATTGTTACAAAAGATCAAAACCTTAGTAGCATGTAGCATGTTGATGGAAATGACACATGAGCTTTAACGTGCAGCCACATTGTTACAGGTACTAAAAGGGAACTTCAGAACACTCCTACTGTAGGTACAGAAAGTTGGCGCTGCTTGCGAACGGCATTGCTGTTATTCTGTACACCTACAGTAGGTGTTTCTTCACTCTACACAAACACATGCACATCCAAAATATTTTTCCTTTCCATCACAGGTAAAATGTTTTTTGAAATACAAAATTAAGTCATTACAGTAAGTTTTGGAAACGAACTTCAGTGAAAAAAAAATGTCTGGGTACAAAAATAGTCTTCTCGTAACAATCCACTCGGTACAAAAAATGATTTTGTTATTAAAAACTTTAATATAACCCAGGCTTGGCGCAAGACGCTTGTTATCGTAGTACAGATGGACAGAAAATGCATGGTTCTGCTGATGTAGATTCGCTAGTGTACATCCTACAGTATATGAATGCTTAGATTGGCATAGCTAAATAAACAAGATTTCAATTTTTCTGAGTTTTTAAAAATACATTTCCATGCACCCGCATCTGAAAAAGCCCGAGAAGAAGGGGACTCCCCGAGAGACAAGACAAAAAGGAAAGATTTTCAAAGTACGTTGCACTTCCAGCAGAAGCTACACCTCACACACTTGTGGGACTAACTCTATCCCTTCTTTCGGTTACCGGCAATGCGCTCGCTATCTCACGCCGTCCGACAAGCTCCTTCTCCCCGTCTGTGGCTGAGCTTCGCTTGCCTCTGGCGTCCAGCCCCCCTCGCTATCCCTTCTGATTGATTATAGTCGGTAGCCAATGGGTTTGACATCGCACCCTCCTGGCTTTTGTACAAGATCTCCTGTTCAACGTCATTCATTTTAAACCCTGCCACGACCCCACACTACTACAGCACGATTGCTAATATGAAACCAAAACAACGCGAAGCTAGCATTCCGCGGGTTCAGTTAAGGATATATACACTCGGAAGCTACATAATAACTCCGTGCATTTCAATTTACAAGCTTTCAGAAACACGAGGTTCTACTATTCTCGCGTATATTTGCAAATTAAAATTATGCTCCAGTGCCAGCGACCAAGCTATCTACCAATTACATTTTACTCCAGCTGTGTCAGTTTCATCCAAATCCCTCCCTCTGTATTTTAAAACAACTTAGGCCTCGAAGATAACAATTTCTTATCCTTTAAAAATGTAACGAATTGCCCGTGCACTTCAAGTAAAAAAAAGCAAGCGAGGCGTATTAAAAACCCAAACTAGAAACCGCTACTTTGTTCGCTGTACTTTCCGAGCAGTTCAATAATAAAAATAAAACCGTGAACAAACCACAGTACAGTTCCTACTATATTCCCAACCTATTCTGCACAACGATAACCTAGAATTTCTAAATTTCATTTGCAGTTTAAGTCAACGGTTTAGCTTCACATCTTACGGGTTCGTGTTATATAATGAACCCTGGCCTGCATTATTCTTGCTTAAAGCGCTGTATAAACCCGAAAGACTAAGTTTTAAGTAAACGGAAAAATACATATGTTCCCATCTTTCTTTCAAACAAATCACTTTTCCTTGCAAAGAGAGGAGAGAAAATTTAAACCCTGGTACCGCACGGAACAACATAACCACGGCATCTTCTAAAGCAGAATTCACTGCTGTAAAATGCACATCGATGATTAAAAAGCATAAAAAAATAAAACTATAACTAGACATGAGATATATATATTAAAGCAACGATTGTCGGCATATGCAGCAATCCGGTGCACTGACTAGACTCCTGATCTTTCTCCTTGTAAATGACAAGGCACCTCTAACCCACGGCTTTGTGTTTTGTTATTTTTTTTCCCTGCGATTTTCTCGCTAATCGGGGGGTGAATACCTTTCCTCTGGCTGTGATGTGTCCCGGGGTTGCCCTCTGCGTTGTTAGAGACGCCGATCCATGAAGAATGAATGCAGATTTGGAAGGCTAAGAGGTTGAGGTTGGAGCAGGGCAGGGCAGAACCTTCGACCCTGAGGGACCCCCGGCTGGCTCTTGTGGAAATGAGACACAGACAGAAACAGAGCGAGTGAGCGAGGGAGAGAGAGAGAGAGAGCAGCCTCGATCTGGGAGAAGGGAGCCTGAGAGCAGTGCAGTGAGAATGGACTGCCACTGGGGTCAAGGAGCACAGCACCAGAAGGCGCTCTCGCTCGCTAGCGTGCACACACACACACGGGCGGGACAGGGACACGCACGCAGCACAGGCGGAATAATACTCCGCTTCCACGTGGAGAGTTTTATTTCTATTCTTGTTCTTTTGCCACACGAGGCAAAAAAAAATACCTCTAAGCGTACGGGAATGGGAACGCTATTAATTCTTCCCCTCCGCCTTTGTGTCGGAGTCCAGGTCAGAGAGGCTTTAAAAGGACAGATGTGTACCGCAAATTTTTTTCATTGAAAAAAAATAGCTGCCTCCTGCATCGATCAGCCTGGGTCCAAGTTGGTGTGTCGTGCTCTGCAGAAATGAGATTTGGAATGTATCGCTACTTAAAAGCTGTATAATCAGATATAGGGTTTATCTATAAAAACGGTTGCTGTTTTTGCGCTTTGAAAGGGAAGCAAGTATACTGTATATTGTGTACCAGTACACCCTAAACTGTATTACACTCTCTGATGAACGATATAATAATAAATCAATATAATCGAAAAACTGCAGTAGCATGCGCTACAGTAATCTGGGTTTATTACAGGTATTGTGGCTTAGTTGAAAACGGGATAAGTTCCATTTTTTTTTCCTGATTCGGGGAGCCAATGCGCCATAAAACCGGCCTAAACAAGTAACCATTCAATTTTAAGTTCGCTGTCATGATGGTATGTGTATCTGAAAAGTATTGGTTGCTGTTGCCAGCCTTCGGAGAGCTACAGCTTGTCATAATACTTGTCATATTCAGGCAATAAAGGAGCAAAGTTTAATTCACGCGTAAATGTTCTGTGGGTTTCGGTTGTGGAGCTGGAATTAACATTATCTCCTTTATTGCAGCTCTCCACTGTTAACATTTTCAGATAATATTCTTCTTAACATTTTTTGAAATGCTAGACGACGGAGTCATCCGACATGGGGCGACGCGACCTGTTTTGGTAGTGATGCAGTACATACAGTACAGTATGCATCACTAACAAATTTGTAATACATTTTAAAAATGTATTACACCTTAAGGAATGCACTGCAGGCCTATTTCAATTGAAAGAGAAAGAAAAACCTGGGAGTGAAAACGTAAAGATAACGTTTTTCTTAAGTCTTAATGTGTATGAAAACCTCCAATTACACAGGAGTAACAGGCTACTCTCTGTACTGAAGTTCTGGTGGAAACAACTGATGGCAAACTCGGATAGAGCTGCACAGATAAAATACACTGCTGCATACAATGAACTCAGCTTCATTACGGACAAAACGTTTTTGTTGTATTTGCAGTGTCACTGAACGCTTTCTCGGGCTATACGTTTCGAGCTCTTCCTTTTCTTCTGTGGCTCAGCTTTTTTTTAAAACTTGATCAAAGTTTGAAAGGAAGGAGTCAGTTTCTGTAGTACCCCATCACTGTATAACCCTATAAGACAGCAACGCAATACCTAACTAAGCTAGGTGGTGGACTTACAAATGCTTATTAATATCAAATAAGCTACATTAAATCAGTTAAGTTGGTAGCTGTAGTAATCTTTCCAGAGGACCTACTGTAAAACAAGAACTTTATTAAATATATTACCCCAGTCATTTCTGATGCTTAACAGCCCGTGCATTCTGCATGCTTGCATTGCCTGCAGACTGTGAAGAGAGAGAGAGTCAGGAAAGTATAGGAGTTCTTTGTTACAGTAAAGGAAACCGAGCCACAAAATGTATCTTCATTCGTTTTTTGTTTTCTACCACATACATTTTCTGGGTGTAAATCTTTTAAATGTGGGTACCGCTCTGGGTACCAGCTCCACTGCATTCGCTCGGAGCCCCACACACTGCAATTCGCCAAGTGTCATAAAAGCAAGCTACCGAAAACAAGTCTTCATAACGTTACAGACTGAGAGGCAAGGTCGATAAAGCACAGCTCATAATATAATTCAAGTTATACAGTCATTATAGCTTGGGTCATTAAAATCGTGCAGACCGCAATCGAGACAAGAGTTCCCACGAGGTCAGAAAGTGCTGGCAGGACAGATGTTGCATTGTAGCAGATAGAAAGAATTTAAAAGAACCGCCGTTAACGGGGCAAACAAATACGCTTAGATACTATGATCAAATAATTTTTCAGCTAGCGATCTCTAAAACCTGTGTAAAGAGAATGTCCTACATACCTTCCTACAGTACATACCTTCCTTTTTTCTCAGATGCCCTGAATTTAACTAGGTTAGGCTCTTAATAATTCACGAGAGTTGATTGGCGTGCTGTACTCGGTCAGCAAACGCTCCTAACCTAATTGATAACGACAAATGCCTTTCCACGTCCTTGTAAATAAATCGGCTTTACTAATTTTATGAAATATAAATAAGAAGGGAAATCATGGGGAAGGAGGAATGAGCTTTACACAAACTCACACGTGTGGTGGACAAGGGCAAACGCGGCTTTTAAGAGATGAGAGCAACAGTGTATATACAGGGTATTGTATATATAGTGCAAGCTGATGGAGGGAGAATAATGAATCCTATCACAAGAATGAGGATCTGAGGGATTACAGCTGGGCTAGAATCCAGGAGCAAAGCGCACCAAGGATACAAAGAATTAAAATGCTACAATATAACGGCTCTTGAGTCTATCTTTCAGTAGGGTGGGCAGGGAGTAATGGATATGGAGTGTTTATAGTAGTGTAAAGAAGCAGTGTTCAATAGGAGGGGGGCATGCTCTCAGGCTGTGCAGCAGCAGAAACTCTGGGATGATGCTCAGCATTCAAAATACCGAAATGTAATAGTGCACGAGTGCACCTTCCACACAGGTCACAGAGCAGCAGAGAGGGAAAGCCTGGACTGTCTTTACACACACAGCCACGGCTCTGGCTCTTTTCCCTGTCTGTACAGTGAGAGTGCACACACAAGGGGAGGAAAAGAATGAACTGAATTCGCTGCAGTGGAATCAGAAGGCAGGTGTGCATGGATTCCTCTGTTCTAAACACGCGTGTGCATTCCGGGAGGACTGTAAGAGTGGAAACACTTCTGGCCACGCTGCTGTAGCCTTACTGCTCTTCTTCTCACCAGATTTCACACAGCTACAGGTTTCAGGAATTGTATCAACTTTCTAACAGGATTTCTTTTTTATTTACTTGGGATAAGATTCGAGAATCATTTCATTGCATTTGTTCAGAATACAGCCGTGAGTAAATGAGAACTTCAGCCTCCTTGCAAACTGTAGGTGATATAGTAGGTGTGAGGAAGCACAGGTGACCAGAAAAACTCCTTCAAGTAAAGGGGTTTTAATCATTGTGATTGGTGGGTGAGTTTTAATCTTTAAAGTGAATTAAATTATTTTACTTTACTCTTTTATGTTAAAAGTTTTTAGATGAGATTTAGTTCAGACAATTGTACTCGTGTGTGCAAGTGTGCCCTGTAATGGTTTGGTGTCCTGCCCCAGGGGTTGCCCTCTGGTGTGGCTTCAGGAGTTTTTTTTCCTTTATTGAATGACCCTTCCCTAACAGTGACAAAATTAACTCAGTTCTTCACTACAAAAGGTTACAGTCATGCACCACTTTCCTTCCAAATATGCATGGCCAAGTTTATGTCTTCTGCCTCAGCAGTGCCTTAAAAGCAGAGCTTCATTCAGTGGAGGACTGTTATTTATTTGATTGATAAGACTAGAAATCTAAGAGGGGTGCCTGGCAAGCTGCAGGAATCATTACTGTATTGCAGGAAGGCAAGGCCAATATGATCAGGTCAAATGGACCTAATTGGTGACTTTTTGCCAATTCACTTAGAGAAGCTCCAGTACAGTATATTTAAATATGGCCCAAACGGTGATGTCTTTACAGCAGGGTTCAGCATGCTCCTTGAATGAGCTCCTTCACTCACAGAGCCTCTTAGGAGCCTCCAGTTGAATATTTTAAAATGGGAGGCCATACTGTAAGTAATGCATTGAACTATGAATTGTTCCATAAACCCCAACTCTTACTGATGCTCAGAAAGGTAAAGAGATGGGGAGCTGGAGCTGCTATTAAAGAGTTCTTATATACAATCCCAATTTTGGAGGATTAAGGCATGTGTTGGTAGTTAATGTTTTCATCTTTAACTGAACACAGCTAATCATTTTATTTCCACAGTGAGTTGCATTCTTTCTGTTTATAGGAAAAAGCGTAAAAAATTGTAGGCTAGCGTTTCTCCTACGAATACTATACTTGAAGTCTTGACTTCACTTTTGTTGCGTGTGTATAAATCATGCAGGCCACATACTGTACCATTTTGTGTGGCCTAATACATTTGCAAGCAACGTGGGTTTTCTAATTTTACTGACAAGCTTCAATTCTGTGGGCCATCATTACAGTGCTTCGCCACAACTGTAATTTCCATTTCACTTTCTCTTATCTTTAAAACACAATTTCATCATCTAGCTGCTGGGTGTTAATGTGGACTGAGTTTAAATTCCATTCAGAGAAGGTGCGTTTAAACATTTGGCCCCCATTTGTTTTCTGGCTACAAAAAAATATTATAAGGGTACAAATGTCAAATGAGAAATGGGTTTGTTAACAGTTTTCGTTCAATTTCATTCTTATTCATATTTCTACCACAGAAAGAAAATATAAATGTTACTCTCAAAACATGTTAAAGCATAACGATCTAAGCAAGAAAGGTAAATATTTGCTTCCAAAATTAGAAGAGAATAAATCTGTAGAAAAGGACCAGAATAATCAATCAACACATTACTTCAATTTCTCAGCCAGAAGATGGTTGGCTTTCAAAGATATTTGCTTTTACAATAAATGTAAAACCTCTCATTTCAAATAGTACAAAAAATCTCCTCCAAATCTCCTCCTATTCTATCTCCCGTTTTCATCCCTACAAAAAAAAAAAACACTTACACTATTAAACTGTCAGGAGAACAAAAAAAGAAGATTTTCGTGACAACAGAAATGTCACAGTGCAATAAATGAAATGAGCTGCACACACAGATATTCTATACCTGCACAAACTAAATTGTCTTGCAGTTCCAATGATGTGAATTTTACTCTACCAGGTGGAGATGAATGAACAGACGACAATGAAAGGATATTTTTCCAGGTCTTTTCTAATTTCAGAATTTACAGATTTAGTTCAAAATCACCTTGTACATACACACACAACACAACAGGGAACGTTTTATTTACATTCAAGAGAAGATGCAATCAAAAGTTCACTCTTTTTTTTTTAATGTTTTCATTGAAGACAGTTGGATATTATTCTCTTTGGCTTTTCAACTATCATAGAGCTGAAGAGTCATTTACCAATTACATCTAAACATCATTATGGTGTAGAAATGGGCAGCTGGAAAACAACTGCAACTTGGTTACATCTTATTACAGTTTTATTAGATAAGCTTCTTAACATAAGTTTTGGAAATAATAAGGCCATTGTTAACCACAAAGAGGTGGAATTATCACTGGGAACTTGGAGTAATTCTGTCAAGATGTGGTCTAAAAGGTTGGAAATTATATTATTTATCTTATGACTGAAGATTGCTTTGACCTAAGAAACGTACAGCTGTTGGACATACTGTACAGTGATTTGTGACTCTTGATAAAGAGCAAAGCCACCAATAAACTGTGAGATACAATACAGGCTATGCTTTAAATACCTATAATGCTCTTAAAGTGAAAAGGTTCTGCAAAACTTATGCTGTGTGGTTTTCAGTAAACAGTTTATAATCTCAAGTTACAGTTTATCTAATGTAAAATAGTACATTGGATCTATTATGCGAGGCCGAATCCCCACCATATGGGACTGTTTAAGTCTGTGCTATTACAAAGTGCAGCTCGCAATCAGATAGTTTGTAGCAGGTCTTGTGGGAACGCTCCAGGGTAAGTGTGTTCTGGGAAAACCGGAATTTTATATTAATGGCATAGAAGTGGTATACATAGAAACTGGCAGTACAGGAGGCCCTTGCTCCATTAGATAATGGAGAATCCCCAAACACCACAGCAAGGAGCCTGCTGGAAAACCAATGATTTGCCTTTGGCCTTGATCAGGGAATTTTCTCTTTAGTCTAGGTAACGTAGGAACAGTAAATATTTTATTAACACTTAGAAACCATTATCTCATACTGTATTTACAAATACTCATTCCGATTCTTTTTTGACATTCTGAATATAAATTTTGCCCCCTGATATTCAATGTCTTACACTCACTTTTTAGACTTAAAAACTCTCCTGTTGTAGATAAATCTCTCTCTTTAACACAGTAGATTCAATGACAACAACGTACTGATACTGCCTACACAAATGCTACCAATTTAAAGAAAACAAATAGAACAACTGCTTTGTACAGAAACAATAAACTAATATTAATAATTTGATCAGCATTTCTTAACACAAAAATATTTCTAAACCATGAGGAATCTTATTGCCAACATTTGGCGAAGAAAACTTTACATAAGACAGTTTTATTATATAGCGATCATTATCCACTGTATGGGACCTTCCTTGTCTACAACAATTCACTGAATCTCAACTATTATTCCCTGAGATCTCACTAGAGGGTTTATATGGTGCATTTTACAGTGTTTATATTAACATACAGATCAGTGAATTCTATTGAAATGTTGTGAGAATAATTCTCTGACTCTTTGTGTATTCCAGTAAATGTATGAGGATGCTTTCATTGTAATTCATTTAATTTATTTTTCTTTTACAGACAACTGAATTGTGTTGTTGCTGCTGTTGTCCAAGGTAAAACAATAATTACCATCAAAGAAAAAGAAAGCTTTCAAATATTGGACTTGGAGATGTGGGAATGCAGACTTCATCAGAAAAATGAATAAATGCACTGTGAGTAGAAATGTTAGCAGGGTCAGGAAGTAGACTACTGAAGGAATATGAAATAATCATATAAATGCATCAACACAGTGAGTTAGAGGGTCAGAGGGGTCAGGGAGCAGGGAATTCAGTCAGTAAGAAAACAGTGGAATAAAAAAGAGAGATACAATTACTGCTAGACTGGGGATTGACTCAAAAACTAGCCAGAGAGAGAAAGGGCTTAAATATTTCTAGAAGATAGCCTGCATGCACTTCTTGTTTCCTCGTCCTGCTACAATATCTAAAGTTACTTCACTATAAGAGGCATGAGAGACCAATTGTTTTCTTCTGAGTTGCCACACAACCTGCCTAATGTGGACAAAGAACAAGCTATACTGCCTGGGTCAGGCCCACTAATAGATTTTATTAATTTCCAGCACATTGCATGAATGCATCCTCCTGCATATTGTTTCCACAGAGGTTTGGTCAAATCTGGCAGCCTTAACCCAGCACTCTGCCACCACCATTATTACTTGTCAAATAAAACCTATTCCTGCCTCAGAGCAGTTTCTGTGCACAGGCTGGATATGGTGCAATGGGGCAGGCTGAGGTTAATCTTGTAAACCTATAGACAATGGAAAATGGAGAAGTGTAGTCTTTGTCATAAATTACTTTGTCATCTTGTAGGGACTTTTTATTTACTCACTGTTAATTTACTGTGATGTGGTCTTTTTACTAAATAAATATGAACATTTCTGTGCATTATCGATAAGAATTAAAAATGATAAATGACACCAGCGCCTCCGTGCAAATATCCATCCATCACAAGAAAGCAGCTTATTCCTGGTAATGGTAACAGCAGCTCAGATCCTGTCCTCCTAAAAGAAGTCTTTCAGTTTTCAGTCTTTCAATAGTCTGAATGTAAAGTTTTTAAGTTTCTCTTAAAAATATCATATTGATAAAAATAGATATACTGTAACAAATGTCTACTTTTAGTGGAGAACAAAATACTCTTTATTCAAATTACTATTAAGATACTGGAATATGACATAATTACAGTCCTGCACAAATGTGCTTACTATACTTACTATAACTTATTAATTTTGGGAGAAGTCTCAGTTGAAACATTGGAATAAATCATTCAAAATGTTGATGCTTTTAAAATTGAAATACTGGAACTTTTAAATAAATTAAAAAACATAACAGATGACATGATCCTTTATGCTGATTTAACCCTTCACAAATGTAAGATGGCCTTTTTCAAAACAAAATTCACAATTACTACCAAAAACATTGAGTTACTCTACACAAAACAATACGGCAGACCTTGACAGTGTATTATTCCCTGTCTTAGCCTTTTGAAATTGAGTGCATTACATTGATGATATACTGTTCTTTAGCAAGCTTGTCCAAATACAGATTGAAGATGCTTGCCCAGTCAGCCGGTCAGACTTTATCTTTCTAATTTTGGATCTTACATTGTTTGGATCTTGCGTTGTTTTAGGCCCATGCTTCCTTGGATTCTGACTAATCAGATTGGCACTCCATTACCCACAAGTAGATAACACAAATTTATGCAAAGCCTGTAAATGATTTATACTGTACCAAACAACAAAGGAGTGCTATTACTCCATAGACAGAGGTGACCATAGACAGTATCAGCAAAGAAAAAGAAAAACTTTGGCTGTAATTTATTTCTCAAAGTGTTACCACAATCAGAGACTAAACAAAAGATGGCGCAGTACAATACAAACACACAAATAGTAAAGCTCAGCAAAAGACTGCATCACTAGAAAATATTTTGTAAGGATGATTCTGTATATTATTCTAGCTTTTATCCCAACAAAATGTACAGTTAAAATATACAAAATTAATTATTTTTAAAGCTTAGAAATATACATAATAAAATCCATGCATTGTTCTTATCATGTTATTTTTCCATGCATAAAAACAAAAACACAAAGGGAGTAGCAGGAAATCAATCAAGTAAATACCTAGTAACATCTGATTCCTAGCAGGAACTTTAGGTTATGCACTGCTCATGGGATATAAAGAGTGTTCTGTAAGAAAAATGGAGCCATTATTTCCTTGGACCAACACTGCCAATTTGTTTGCTGCCTTGGTCGTATATTAATGCGCTCTGGAGCTGAGTACCTTTGTGATACATGCCAAAGTCAATCACATGCTTGCTTAGATGCAAGGTTTGAGGGCCCAGCGAGCTGTCAAGGCAGCACGTGTGTCTTCAGCTCTCAGAGTCTGAAAGTCAAACTGATGGATGCCTGAGAAATGATTGCCCATTTTTCAAACCGCAACAATACCTGAGCTCTGGTTGGGCTGGTGTCATTGGTGAGATGCCTCCTTTCACCTTGTCACTCTTAAATGTCAGTCAGTTAGCCCGTGGTTGCAAAGGATGACACCATGAATGGTCCTTCTCCTCTCATTAGAACTGCCTTCTTCTGCCATGAATAGCTGTGTAGGTTGAAATGGGAAAGCAGCCTGGGTCTTTGCATGTAACACCATGCAACACTAGTGAGAGAGAAATGAAGATAATGTGCTTCTTTCTGTAAGGTTATAATATTTTTTTCATAACTAGTTTGGTTTTCATTTGGTTTTTAATTCTCATATCAGAGAAAAAAAATGAAAAAGTGTTTGAAAATTAAATTAAAAGAGGTTTGGTATATATATATCAAAGTTCCAATGAACAGGAACTTTATATTATTGATGTTTTTACTATTTAGTTTTATGGATTGTTATGCCTTTTTGATGCTCTGCTTCTCTGTGTGCAGCTGCTTTAGCCTCAGCCCTTTTCTCACTATGCCACTGCAATGTAAACTCCACATTGTCCTCATCACTGGTCAAGCTAATCAAAGCTGGACCGGAGCATCACAGTTTGACAACTGTACCTCCATGGGAGAAAATGTGTGTGTCTTTAGAATAAAGAGAGTGGGCAAACACCAAAGCTAGGTAGCAGCATGCTTGCTACTGACCAGGCTTTCCTAATTAAACCTTAAGATTGCTGCTTTAATTAACATTATGTCAGTATGTGATTTATTTAATTACATATTTCCCACCAGGAGACTATAATTTATAGAACTAAAATGCTCACAGAAGTTATAAACCATAAACCTGACAACAATTTTTTGGGGTTGACCCATTGATTAGTCCATTTGTAAGCAATGACTAACATTTAAGGTCTTGACAGCAGCACATTGTAGGGAAATAGTTCCGAAATAAAAACCATCGACATCACTTATCTTGCTGTTCGTTTACCAAAGACAGGCAGCATAGATTTCAGACAACAATAAAAGTTTATATGCAGCCCACAGTGAATGTTTTAGTTTTTTCAAATAAGTATTTTTCGTTAAGGTCATATCTGGATATTATCTAACTAACTGCATAGCTTCTGCTTATTTAATCAATATGGAAGATCAATTGTTTTTCACATTGGCCTTCCCTTGACATGGCATTGTCTTTGAAAACGACAATATTTTGTTATCCTTTGTCTGGGACTGTTATAGAGCTTCAGAGATGGCCTTACAGTGCATCACAGAGAGATCCTTCAATAGCTCTGTTGTGCAACAAGCATGTTATGCTCAATAATGCTTTATATGACAGAAAAGACATGAATATATTGGTCATAAGTTAATGTAATATGATAGACAATAGAAGATATAAAGGTATTTAAAATGTCATGAAAATATATCTACTTAGATTATGTTGCTCAATACAAAATTTGTGTTTTTTTCATTGTGCGTACAAGCAGTGAACCTATTGGTAGTATAAAACAAGAAATTTGTTTGTGTCATTTACCTTGTCATATACAGATGTAAAAAAACACAGTACTCTGGTCTAATGTTATTCAATAAAATATTGTAAACCTAGACATCAAACTGTGACAACACGTTCAACATGTCATTACAGGATCTTTAAAATAGACGAGTCCAGGCCACCAGACACCCCAAACACACAGATGTAAGGTTCAGAAACACCAGAGCTTTTTATTTACAGTGCTGGAAGAGTCAAAATACACCACAACCAAAAACCTAAACTGCTCTGTGAGCTTCTGACTTCCTTTTTCATTTCACTTAACGGATGACCAGTAGGGCTGATTTCAATCTACACTGAAGGCACCCTTGTGTAAAAAAGGTTTTGTCCTCCACACCATCACACTTCTGTTGTCCCACTGGCTTTAAAAGTGCAGCAGTCAGGATGATGCTCATCATGAAGTCTCCACATTTTGTTTTCTGTTTCAGGTCTGTCAATGGCAAACCAGTATTCAACCACTATTTCTGCTATCACTTGAAATGTTCTCTGTCCCATAGAAAACAGAACTATGATCTCTCAGTGTCAGCATACTACCCCTTAATGACCATGCAGATCATTTTCTATCATCTCCACTCAAGAAACCTACTGCTTACTATATGCCTCCATGCTGCTGATTTGAGGGTCATTTCTTCTTGATATATTTTTGTCCTGTATCCACTGAAGTCAGAATACAGTTATGTAGATGGACGATGTTGTTAGGCATTGTCTTTTTAACTCTGTGGCACTGTGGGACTCTTGCACATTGGGAAGTTTGACATCTCAAGAAATCTGCTTGTGTATAGCAGACTATACGTTTTTTTACAAACTGGCCTGGAAGCACATGGATCATAGCACAGTATGTACACAGCATGTTAGCATTGTTTGATCCTTTTCTGGTTTTAATGCGAACAAAGTGCAAAAATACAGGCAACCCGTGGCATACAAAAGAAATCAGATCAAAAATAGCCTGGGGTGGATCTTGCTTTAGACTAGTGCTGCTGATCAGATAGGCAAGCCATCCTAACAAGACACAGGCCCTTCAGCCACTGACTGTGAGCGCTGACTAGACATAATAGTGTAATGCTGGCTGTGACCAGGACATGCCACGCAGTGGTATATACTTATCTAAGCACATGAGTTTTGTGTGCATTGCCACAGTCAGTGTCCTCCTCCACTGCTCTGTGAGTGGTACAGCATCTGTAAGCTTGCAGTGGTATCAGTTAAAGCTACATCAGTCCTTCATTCAATGCAGACTAAAGGCACTGTGGAATTTGCAGTATGTGAGCAGCAACAAAACTTAGAAAAATTAAGATAGATGTACTGTAAATGTAGCATGAACAAAAATATGAAAGCAATGAAATAAAGGATGAAAATTTTAAGGAAGAGTGACAATGTTTAAAAGACCTGCTTCATTGAGTAACCATAATAAACCAGTGTATTTCCTTTTTCCACAATTCTTTTAAAAAGTCTTTCAAGTGATAATATTTGTAATGAAACACGCAACAACTAGACTACAAAATGTTGGGCCGAATGAATCATTTTGAGGGCATTTTCAGGCATCCCAATAGGCAGTTGATATCATGTCTACCTATCTCCCCCAAACGACTCCCAGATTTCTTCCCAGATTTGCAAGTGATACAAAACCAAAGACTTAAGGTGCAATATCGTAATTGAAAACGGAATACCCAGCATCTTACCACATAACACAAAGATTGTGCCATCAGAACTCTTCATACAGTATACATTAGTGCTTCATTCTGTATAATATGCATCGTTTTCGTTAGAAACACTTGCAGCTGCATCCACCATAATAAAAAGCACGTCACTGCTCTGTCCCTTTCTGCTCATGTACACAGCTACAATTTTTCATGAGAACACCCACACAAAATCTCAATACAGAATCATTGCCCAATAAATACATCATTAATCATAAAACAATATATCTTTCAGGGCCCAGTTGTGTGTTCCTGGTTGTATGAAATTAAATTGTGATATATAGTGTGTTTAGAAATGACATTTTAGTTTCAACACACAGTGCAGCTCAGGCTGCGTCTGGCTATTCCAACACACTCAGAGGATTAGCCCTGCGCTGGGTATGTCCTGGTTGCTAAGATATTTTTATCTGTCTAAAAAAAATTGGCATATTTTACCCTGAAAGATGGAAAAGATCTGTCATCCCTAAGGCTTCATCACACAGACAAGGGGTTGGAGATAATGGTGTGTTAAATGCCAAGGCAAATGTCTTTGAGTTCACAACACAGAGACAAAGGATCAGGTTTCTGAGGGGTGGCTTTGGCTCCTGAACACACCTCCAGTGTGCTCCTTGGCCTTGAGCATCTCTGATTTGTGCCCCTAGAACATTCCGGACAAGCCCTTTCAAAGAACCAACTTCAGCTATGTACAGTACAGTCATCTGGTCCCATTGTTTGTCTCATGTGATTTACAAAACTAACTTTTACACATTGTTCCCGCAATTATTTAAAAAAGTACATTTTAAAATTGCGTTCAATGCACAGATTCCATTGTTTTGAACAGTGTCAATGCTGGTTTCTACAAATTATATTTGCTTTCCCCTCTTTTTCCCCTCTTCACAAAAGATCAAATCTTGTTGAAGTCACCTCACTGTCCTACAATTTATTGTTTCACTATGGACTACACAGTTCACATGGAGAAGAGAAATTTCCTGACTTTGGTCACACCAGTGCTTCTTTCAGTGTGGGTGTAGAAACTGACCCTGAGGCTGTCAAGGCCCATCTACTGTTTTGGAAAGCAGCAAAAAAAAGAGAGACTACTGACAATTGTGTCAGCACTTCTTCCACACTCTGCACTACATTTAAAAAGCCAAGGTCCCAAAGTCATTTTCGTCCAGCACTGAATTTCAAAGGAGAACTCTCTGTCTGTTTTCAGTGGACAGCAATGTACAAATGTCTTCACTCCAACAGGCCTATGCAGAATAACACACATAAATATTCCAGATGGGAAGACCAGGGCTAACAATCCTCCAGACACTGTGTGACATCACCCGATTCCAGGTCAGTGGGGTGAAGTATGATGTGGTAAGCTGAACCAGTTAACGTTATTACTCCAGCTCATTAATACACACAGTGAAATACGGGGCTCATTATGTTCTCCTGGTCAATATCAGTATGTTAAGTGTCACAGTGTATGGATTCAATCAAATGACGTCATGACTGTGTGACTCACGTTATTTTGCTCTGCAAGGTATACCAACATGTCTGTTTTGACCATTGCTAATTAGTATTGAAAATGAAAAAAGAGATTTCAGTTTCTTAAACATATTTGAGAGATTTACAACTGCTTCTTAATATCTTAATTTAATTTGAAATACTCATAATAGGAACAATGTTCTTGATGATTATGATGTTTACACACTTACACACTTGTTCCACTGAGACACTGGAACATAGTTGCAGCACAGCCTTACAGAAGTATGTAAAATATTAAAATGTGCAGTTTCAAAAAAATGCAGTCCTCAAACGCAAATACTGCCTTACTATGCAATTTGCACCTTCCAAAAATTGATGTTTAATAGATATATTTTTGGAAGTGCCCACTCCAGATATTTAATTTTGAAGCCTTGATTATTTTCCTATAATGTTTCCCTTTACTGAGATCTCTGAAATCAGCTATGCTGTTTAACAGTATTTGTATGTGGAAATACTACTCCTTACCAGAATGCTGGACATACGTTTTGCTTTTGCATTCAAACATGTTATTTTTACTGAGTATGAAAATCAAATTATATCTCTGGATATATTCCAAATAAAGTTAAATCAAGTAAAAATCGAAGTGATCGACTACAGGTATATAATTGTTTTGAACCTGAAATTAGAGCAGATACTGTACCATTGACGTGTGACAGCCTTCTGACTGTTAGCAAACTAAGGTAATCATACAGCATGCAGAGATACAGTCAAGCGACTTGAACTAACATGCAATTAATGGTATTTGACATGATTAGCATCATTCTGGAAGCAGTTCTAAATGTATCTGATAGGGCTTTATAATAAACTTAAAGTTAAATTTGTCTCTGAGACTGAAAGGGTAATTTTCTTTCTGCATTTTTGCTTTTTTTGATGATAAAATCATTCTCCCTGACAGCCCATCTTTGATTTCCAGCCGTGCCTATAACACATTAACGTACTGTAACACTTTTCTTGTACTGTATTACAAATTAAAATATAACACATCGGTGTCATCCCATTTCCAGTCAAATATATCTAGTTTTTAAGAGCACAATGGACAGCAATTTTTTTAAACTTTAGCCAGCGCCACACATCTCAGACTGCAGGCATAAAAAAGTATACTGTAAGAACTATACCTTATTGAGAGAATAAGATTTCTTCTATTTAAATTTCATGAATCCTTTGTGATATTTAAGTCAGATGACTTCAATTTAATCCCTTAATGGAACATTGATTGAGAGAAAACAGTGCTGGCAACTTCTCTTGTTGCTGAAAGTTTCCTCCAGTCATATGATCCCGTGACTAAGAAGGCACTGACTGAACTAGGGAATAGGTGATTTCTATACTGTGTGTCTTTCTATACCAGTGTCTTTTTTCTTCACTGGGCAAAAAGGCTATGTCATACAGAGTTCACATATGAGAATACATATGTGGGTTTGATTAATCATATGGTAGGTCCTACTGTATACAGTTAAATGTAGATTTGATAAACTAAAAAAATCCTTGAAACAAAGTTACTGTACTACTCCATTTTCCAAGCAAAACAAATCAAGATTCAACCAAATGCATTCCATTTTAAAAATCAGCCAACGGAACAAAGGCTCTCAGCAGACACACTCTTATACCTGATTTACTGGATGCGATTTGTTAAATTCATTCAACAGGAAGTTTTGTCTCATATCTTTCCCACAGTAAATTTCCTGAAAGAGTAGTCAATGTCCTGTTCACCAAGGCATAGTCTGCTTGTGGTACACAGCTGTGCCCACGTGAAATTGCAGCAGCAGCAGGATTATTCAAACTGCGCCATGTGGGCATCAGAATGACATGTTAAACTAATAGGGCTCCTTAATCCTTCTGGGGTGACAATGCTAGCAAATGCAGAAGAACCAGATTTATTTATTTTTAAGACACTACCATGGGCTTTGACCTTTTCAACTTCTCTGGCTATCATAGCAACCTGAGCTGTAATGATGATAAAGCTGTAATAAGCTTAAAAATTGCTTTGGAGAGATAGTACATGATAATGAAATTTGTATAGATAGAACAGACCGAGGAGGCAGATGCAACCGATTTATAACATGATAGCTGTTTTACACCAGATCACTGAGACTCAAGAGCCCAGCGGTCAAACGGAATCTTTAAGTCCTGACATTTTTATTCTTATTTTGATGTGAGAACAAACAACTTACCAGCTAGAATATGTTTTTATTTTTTTTAATTAAGGACTACACAATCCAGATATACTTGGAAAATCCAATGTAAATCATTTTACAGGGGTTACTTTGCTTCTTTCCAATTTTGGGTCAGGCTAGGCTTTTTCTCTCTTCTTCCTTATTCTTGCTTCCTTGCTCACTCCCGTTCTCCCTTGTCAGAAGGTTCACTGACATAATTGACAGTTCTGACACCACCAATCAGCTTGTACTCAGCAAGGTCACTGATCAGGCCTGACTGCTGATTGGCTGCTGCTTCTCAGCCTGTTATTAGTGTCTGGTTTGATCAGAGGCAGGGGGTGGTCTCCCATCAAACAGAGAAAAGGTCCTGCAGAAGGTAATTAAATACTGTCAGAGGCAATTATCAGTTCCAGGGCCATGACTCGGGCACAGAATGCAGATGATCAGGAGCTCGTGCCTTTTAGAAAATCTGGAAGGCCTTCTGGTAGAGTTCAGTGAGATACATGTTTGGAACAAAGCTTAGGCATTTGCTGTCTGATTGCTCTTTTGCTTCATATTTTATTAGACCCTGTACATGTACATGGGTTGTTAGTAAACACAATTTGACCCTAAAGAGTTTATCTTAGAAATGAACAGTGGCCAACACACAAGATACAGCAGCAGAGGGAGATACACATGGTAGGCTAAATCACTGGATTCAAAGAAATTGAATAGACAAAGAACTGCATTGCATGATGTAGCATCCAATCAGAAATGGCAGCAGCACAAATATATACAAATACAAACAGTATGTGTTCTCAGTTTTGCTTTAGCTGAGAAATATAAAAAAGCTGGGGGAAACAGGAAAGAAAAGATGAAAATAGCAGATCCATATTTCATCCTCTTTTTTCCACATCTTAACATGGCAGAAATCTCAAGATAGTACTTCAGAATAGACCGTGAGATATTGTTGTAAACTCTTTACCTGCAGTTTTAAGTCTAAATCTGCAAACAAATATTTGACACAAAGTGCTTGAATCACTGCTTTGGACAAGTCAGTTCAGTTCTCAAGGCTGTGACATGACAGAATTCCAAAGCTTTTTACCGGTCATTCTACAGTTGCTTATTAAATTAAACCCAAGTTCTTTTTTTCATGTTTGGAAACAAGATGTTATTTGCGTTGAACCGGATTTTGGAAAGGTACTGTTAGTAGAAGACCAGTCAGGTAGCAGAGGGATTCCACTGAGAAGAGGCCAGGGCATTGCTGGTGGAACTGTGATGAAGGACCTGTGTCTGGCTAAAATCTACCAGATCCAACTACTGTAGCTCTCATTCACACAGGTAGAACTGTTAGCCATCTCCTTGTGTGTAACCTTCTTACTCATCCATAGCACAGCTACAATGTTCCTGAGGGACAGGCAGTGGTGCCATTAATGAGAGGCAGTGTGGATTCTCTGCCATGGTAACCAGCCCCATGAATGCTATTTACAATTTGTACACACTGGCAGCCTTTTACAGAAATCAGCTATTTCTTATGTCTGTGAGTCTGTGTGAGTAGTTAGTGTTAATGAGGTGTTTTTGCTTTGTGAATTCAAATATACATTTGAAAAGGCTGTGAAGTGGTCAGTTAAACTACAGTATCCTCTAGCTGGACCATGAGCTCTGTGCACAAGCACAAGGTGACTGCACCCTAACGTTGTTTTTAAAAATAACAATTTCTTACAGATAGAGTGAGCTTTTATACTGTAAGCAACACTCACTATTGTTCATTCCAAGCAACCTTTGGAGTTGCTGGAATAAAATCATGCAACATTTTGCCATGGTCTTGATTAATGCCAAGTTAATTTCTCAGAAAAATCTTTAAAATGCTTCAAAAACACAGTGTCCAGTTAAATAAAGGTGTGTAATGAATGGCAAGCACAGGTAAAAAATATTAGAAAGAGAGAGAAAAAAAGACAGCAATGGAAGCTGAACGACAACAAGGTGTTTACCGTATTACAGCAAGTGTATAGAAACAGATTACATAAAGAATCTTAAAGCTAATAACAAGAATCATTTAGATGATGAAAGGCAATCGACTGATGTACTGAATTAATGACAACCTACCTCCGGCTGAGGAAAGACAAGGCTCTGTATTAACTTACGAATCTTAGAGTTCTCTGAGCAGGCAACATCAGGAAATGATACAGAATACAGTATTGTATATGATATGGTACTGTGTATTTAGTTTTACAAAAAGCTTTTAATAGTCCTCATAACAGAGAAATTCTCAAGTTGCAGGCAGTAGGTATTCAAGGAAATGCATTTAAGGAGTTGATAACCAGCTATCAGGATGCACTTTGAATTGATAACTTTATATAAAAGAGTTCTCGAGTCTGGAACAAACAACCTAGCCATGCAGTTAAATCCAGCAGCTTGGCTACTGTTAAGAAGCTGCTTGAGATCCTTGGATCAAGTACGGTAGCTTCTAACAATCATGTGAGCTACAGAGGCCAACTGGCTCTTGTTTGCAGCCTTTCTTTTGTTCATTAGCTTTGCACTTTTTGACAACCCTTCTTCACTTTTGCAGAATCTTCTTTTTCTTTTGCGCATGACCCGCAGTGCAAGAGACAATGCTCTCCTTTCCCCCAGAAACACCAAAATATTTATCTGAATTCCTGTTTTTTAATTAACTCTGCACATTGGCTTCACAATACATTAGTTTTTG
Organism: Atractosteus spatula; assembly: GCF_055471065.1. Taxonomy (NCBI): domain Eukaryota; kingdom Metazoa; phylum Chordata; class Actinopteri; order Semionotiformes; family Lepisosteidae; genus Atractosteus; species Atractosteus spatula. The sequence continues at coordinate 10,142,627 of NC_142721.1, read as the reverse complement.
TAGCAAATAACCTGTTTTTAATCAAATTAAAACATTTCTAGAGAATTCTTGGTAGCCTAAGTCTTGATTTTAAAACTTAAATTGTGGGACTTTGCTTCTTTCAATTTTCTGTTTTGAGTAAAATGTACTTCAATAGCCACTGTCTGGACTGCATGACCTTCTGTTGACCTAAGAAATAATAATTAAATGAATAAATCCATAAGCCAAGGGAGATAAATCAATAAACACTCATTTTGAAAATGTGAGTCTGCTCATTTTCACAGTAGTGGCCAATGTGCTCTGGTAACCCCTGTAGGGAAATGCCAAATTCAGCAGCTTGCCTGTAGCCCTCCTGCTGGAGAAGAATTGAATAAAATTAGGAACTGAGGCAATTAGTTAGGGGAGATTCCCCCCTGTGTACTGAGTCTCAGCGCCATGAAGAAATCTGCGGTCTAACTGATACACAGGCTCAGAGTATTTACCTTCTTTGTCCTGGTGAGTGGTTACTCCTGAAATTAGTTGCTTAGCACTAAAAGTTTCTCTTTAAAGGAGGAGAGTCATTTTCTCATACCTTTAGAAGAGGAAATTAGAGAATGCATTTGGATAAAAGATTATGGTTTCAGTGTTTTATACAAACACAATTAACTTCCTTTAAACACACATCACCTGTACCATTAATGAACCCTTCCCCTATATTAATTTGGTTCTGATATTAATAGACATAGGAGAACATTATATATGATTTCAGAGAAGGATACACTGTACAGTATATATCCTGAGAAAATACATAAAAAATGGCATTTGCAAGCAGCAAAATAAGTTTGCTTGGATGTTCAAGAAAAACAGAAATTCATCACGGACAGCACATATCCTTGTGACCATGATTGCTATAATAAAAAGGATAGAGATGAAATCCTCCACCATTACTTAATATTTATTTTTATGAGTCCACAAAAATAGTGATTTCATAATAACAAAGGTGTTGGGTTACTGTTATTTTAAAGTTCAATTTAATTTTTACTCCCTATATTTGTTCCAGATATTAATGGACTGCCCGAGATAGAATGAAAAAAATCTGCTTTTGTATACTTGCAAAAAAATACCAATTTACTCACTTTTCCGAGTTCTAAATGTCTTGAGTTTCAAAACAGACCTTATCATCCGTTGGATGGAAATAATTCACACTGCTCTGAAACCAGCAGGTACAACATTAAACATTCCATGTGATTTAAAAACAATCTGATAGACCAAAAGCATCCAGAGGGTGGTTATTTCTGAGACACTCTGCCAGAAGACAAATTCAGAAAACACTGAAAAAGAAAAACACCAAAAATGGAAACTGAGGTGAAAACCTATGTTTTGAGGTGCTTCACCTATGCTTGTTGTAATACTATGAAACTATAAAATAGGTAAATACACTATATCCTGTGACTTTCCTGTAACAAGGTATATTTTAAACACTATCTTCACTAATCACAGCTAGTTAGTTAATAAACAAGTGTGTTTGCCATGTCACTTTCTTGACCTTTGTAGCTGTACAGTTTTAACCTTTAACCTCCTCATAAAAAGAAGTCTTTGTCACCTTTGACCCACTCAATGATTAAAAAGTATCCAAGTTTTGTCTTTCACGAATACCTCTGTGAGGTAAGGGTATGAAAATACCGTCCCCTAAGCCAGTGGAGCACCAGAATGAACCTTATTGACACATATAATGTGATTTTGTCCAGTGCATTTCTGTCGATACCAGTGCCTTGTTTTAGATTACTTTTACCAAAACAGTGGCTAATTAAAATTATTACAAAGCCCAATGTCGGGAAAAAAAGGTTACTGGGTTTTCTGTTTTGTTTTATTCTTTTACAGAATTCGGTTTATGTTTCTCCTCTTTCAATAGTTTACTATGATGTGCCATAAAAAGGATATGTGTGTAAAAAGTATGTGCAGTACAGCAGACTACAGCATTGGAAAAATATATTAGAGAGATGTTAAACTTTAACTGAAACGTAGAATATCAAATAAAAAACAAGAAAATGCACATGTATCAGCAAGGGAAGACTTTGTCTTAATTATGAAGCTTCATCACAAAAAGCCACAGACGAGATAAGCTCATTCTATCCTTTGTTCTAATTTGGTTTTCGTTCTCTACAGTATGAGAAAGAGACTAGCCAGTACTGAGAACAAACCAAGTATGAATACTCCTAATGCTCCCTTTGAAAGGGACAATATAGAGCAACCAATCAAACCTGACTTGTATGTTTTTGGGAACAGGAGGAAACTAGATCACCCAGTGAAAAACCACAGAAAAACAGAGAACATGCAGATTCCACACAGACAGGCACTCCGTGGCCTTGAAGCTGTTGTCAGCCTTACTTTTAAAGCAGAATCACTGACAAGTATTCAGTGGTTTCCTCCATTCCCATCCTGCCTTCCCAGCTCATGTATGTAGTTGTGGGGGGGGGGGGGGCATGAAGTCCCTCAGATAAAGCATTAGAAGAAGGAGTTAGATGAAGAGACCAGAGGAAAGGTAAGATCCACTTCCATGGTGAAAAGCGAGGAAAAAAATAGCGGCTTGAATCCGCCATTGCTTTCCTGATGAAAAGCAGTCGAAACAGTGGAGAATTCACGATAAAATTAGGTTCAAGATGAAATTAGATTGCTCCTTCCTGAGGCTGTTAGTATGCAAATCCCCCTCACGCCAGTGATTGATTAGCGTGTGTAGGAGTGTCTGTTTGCTGGCAGAGGGGGTCTTAATGGTAGCCAGAATCCTTTTCTGCCACGAGATGGGCTTGATTGCGGACCTAAATCCTCCAAAACAGAATCCCTGTTGCCCAGTAATTACTGAGCTTTGCAGCTGCATGTCTTGGACTTGCCGTCATTCACAATCAGTAGACAAACCCGGCAGTTTGGTTTAGCACTGGTTTTTATTTTGAAGGCCACATTCCTGCTGTAGTGCAGTTTGTATTCTTTGCCTACAGTAAACCGGTTTATCACAGCCTTTCCCTTTTCCTCGAAGTTCGCACTGCATTTGTGACACAGATGGTACAGACCCGATTTAGAAAGGTTACATTCTGTCTATTTTTGTCACTTTGTTTTTCTGTGCACAGCCATGGTAATTACGAATGGATTTCTTTTGTCCAGAGATTGACCCTAAATCCCTTCTTTCCTCCTGTGCCTGCTTTTCATTTCATGGGAAGGATGCCTTTTCACGTATTAGTTTAAAAAATGCCATGTGTTTTTTAATTATACATCTCTAAAAAGAGAGAAGGGTTAAAAGCGTATGTTTTATGTCCCCTTTTCTTTACCTGCAGAACTTTTGACAAGTCCTGGTTGGATTTTCTAGTAGACTACTGAACAGATATTACGTGGGACAGACAAAAAAAGATGTTTATTTGATTTTATTGTTAATTAAAGAAAAATGCACTGTTAAATGCATTTAACAGATAGAGCTTTACTAGAGTGCTTCAGAGTTTCTACATTCATCATAGTTTTGTAACCTTCTGTTATGTTTGCCAAAGGATGCAGCTATGACCTTGTAATAATAACCTTAACCAAAACCAAAGCCCTAGAAGCAAACAAACTAGTAAATACAGGATGTATTATATTGAACCCATGGGGTTTATTCAACTAAATCAGCAGAAACACTAAAATGAACAGGAGGGTTACAGTACGTTACTTCATCCAATTTACGTGCGAGTGGTCATAAGCATACGACTGGAATTTAAAATGTTGCTCAGTTTTATCATCTCGTTCGTTTTAAAGAAATTATTGTGCTGTGGCAATTTTTTTCAGTGCTTTTATATCATTTTGTCCTGTGGAGAAAAAAAAAAATCTGTTGACTTTTAATATAAACTCGGCCGCATTTAATTTGAAGCCAGACTTGCAGTTTGTTTCCTGATAATGTAAATGGTGAGGCCATCATTGTGTATTGAGTTTCCATAAGTAGCTTCCATATGCCCGTGATGAACGGCACAGCGAACGTCTAGCCAGCTGAAAGTGGCGATCACAACACACTCCAACATACCAATGAGAGATACTTTGCTCTGTATCCATCACTGTGTATAATTACCATTCAAAAACTAATGGACCACATTGTATCCTTAATTACAGGAAATGTCAAGCTGCCTTTTTTTTCTCTACAACTTCAGTTGCAATTGTTTGCCTTTTAATGCAAAATATATATAGTTTTCTTTGATCCCGTGGGAGTATAGACGCATGTCTTAAACACAAGATATTATTTTCTCCTAGGATTACACATTCAGGGATGTGAAAAAGAGCATACTGAGAGAGAATTATAAAGCCTTTTCGCTTACAGACACTGTGTCGTAAGAACCCAAAGCAAACACATAATTCCACCACAGGTCCAATCTGAAGGTGACATGTAGTACCATTTCAGCTGAAAGTAAAATGTCAATAATGAGAACCACAGTTTCTATGGGATGTAAATTAGTTTATTTCATTTCCTTGCATTCCAAAGGTTAACATAGAAGGCTATGCTAACAGTACCATGAATTTAGAAGACTGCATTGCATTATATAAAGTCAAGTATCCAATGAAATATCCATAATCTTGACATCAGTCAAAAAAAACTTTCTTAGGGCAAAAAGTAGAAGAGATTCGACTCTTGAGAATCTTCTTTTTCTTGCTCCTTGACATTTCATTGAGAAGTATTGTACTGTATGTATTGCTGATTTCTTTTGGAAAGACGTTCACAGCAGATCTAAGACCACTGTAATGTTATGTTAGAAATAAAAAGGGTCCCCCCACACACGCACAACACACACAACTCCATCACAAAATCAATAATGTGCAATTAAACACAAAACAAATTCCCAATGGAGCAGGAAGAAATTTGTTATGTATTGAATTCGTCCCCTGTCTGGGCCTGTCCAGGTGCATGGGATTTGATTTCTCTCAGAACATTTCCAACTAATCTGACCTTAGTACACATCCAGGCACCTAAACCACTTGTAAAGTTAGCTCAGTGAATGCAAAAAAGTTCCTTATTGATCCATTGCAGAAATCATGGGAGAGCAAACACTGAAACAACATACTTCTGTAGGTGTAGGTGATCCATTCTATAAATTACAAGACAGGGTGTCCCACTTTTCCACAAATAATGGCTTTAGAGTGTCTAGTGTATTTTTATAAAGAACAACACATTTTAGCATTTTTAATTTAACAATTAATGCAAGGTTCCATGTTGTCTGTGTTTTTATTTTTTGCTAAACACAATCAGGTATTTACTTCTTTTCAAGATTTCCACATGAAGGTCCCCAGAATAAAACAAACCAAAGAAAGACAGACACAACTAGGCTCAAATGCATGTGAAAGAGTGTAGAGCTAAAGTATTCAAAACTGACCTCAGCTGTGATTTCTGGTCCATCCTATTAATTCTTTTGAGGGAGACATAATAGCTGGAGATTGTGCGAAAACATGACTATTCGACATATTTGTTTAACATAGCCATTCAACCTTATACATAATCAGCAAACATCAGTGATTCAACAGCTTGCCACTTCCATATAAAACTGAGACATGTGACAGCATCTTCTCAGTCTTGAAATCTAATGTCACTAGTGTACCCAATTAACAGTGACAGGATCAACAAAACAAAAAAGAGTCACAATCAGTTACCATGATTGCACTTGGTTGGGACTTTTAAAATGATTTGGAACATAACTTTCATAATTATTTTATAACATGGCACCTCTCATTTGTCTGGTTTTGTTTTCCTTCTAAGCCCTGTGACTTGTTCCCATTAAATGTTTTTGTAGGCTGTTATGTGTTTACAAATTGCCTTGTTTAAATAGAACGTCTTTGCCACACAACAAGATTAATGAGCGCTTGTCTTTCCAGATCCTTGTTGTCACCTTTCGCATCTCCCTTTCAAAAGTGAATCGGACACACAATCACAAAAGCATAAATCAAAGACAGTCCCACAACATGTCAGACATGCCCCTGTACATTCTGGCTCACACAGATATTTCCTGCAAACATCTCAATTACAATCGTATTCACAAGGTACAGTATTCTAGCTTGAAAAAAACAAACAGTTCCTTTAATGCATAAGCACAAGCCACACATTAAATAAAAAATAAGGGATTGATTTGTATGCTTTAACTTGAAAAACAATTATTTGTATCCTTTTTAGAAGTAAAAAACATGTTATTATTACCATTTAAATACATCTGTAGAAAAAACTACAGAATTATATGACTATATAGTTATGAATAATTCTAATGGTGGAAAAGCCTATTTTTTTCGATTTTTGTAGGTATCAATTTTATACTTTACAGACTTTGTATGAAAATGAACAACTTTAACAACAATACTTAAAGAAAGATGCAGCAATTAGTATGTTTAAACCTATATTTATTCAATTAATGAGTGGTGCATAGAAATAAACTATATACAGGAATGCAGTATTGTTGAGGTACTTACAGTACTTTGTATTTGTTCTTTGTTATTTAATTTATTATTATATTTATTAATTTTAGGATTGAACTACTGCTTATAGAAAACTACCTTTAAAACAATCAGACAAGAGGCTCTTGTTGGTACACTGCAGTCCAGTTGGCATTAGTATGCTTTTCACATAAGGACTTTCAGGTTCATTTAATATTTATTCAGAATCAGGGCATAGCCTTTTTAAATGGTAGGCAGTTGATATTTACTAATGCCAGACCTATTTCTTCAGATAATATAAATTAATTCCAAGAAAGGGCTTACGACACAGTTATGAAAAGAGGATATCTGTGCGTTGGCCAAAACCCACCACTTTCTGTCAAATATAATGTATGCCTGCTTTTTGAATATATCAAATTAAATAGAATGTGATACTTTTAATTGTGACATTTCTAGAAAGCACTCAAACAATCTTACACTATGAAAACAAGAGTTTAGGAATTAAATGTTAAGTCTAGTGCAAAAGGTTCCAAACATCATTCCAAAAATCTGAACACAGATTCACAAACACAAATAAAGAAGTTGCACTCATGTGCCTAGACCACAGGGCCCAATAATAGACCATGTTTTTTGATCCAGTCAGCACCTAATCAGTTATTTTAAAATCTATACTGGTGCATTGCATTTTACACACTCACACAATACATTAAAATAAATGCAGACGTGTGTGTATATTCACAGTAAAGCACTGTAGGCTTTAAAAGTAATGATTAGATGCTGATTGATACAAAAATCAGACCAGCTAGCGATCCCCTGAGACTGGAGGTGGAATACACTTGCATAAAGCATTTAAAAGCTAAGATGCTTTTAAAATATGCTGAGTGAGATTTATGTTTATTTTCAAATCACTCGGTTTTTACAACACAGCTTTGTATTTATTTTTACGCGCCGAAGTCTGTTTTCTGCACTTCGGAGATGACAAAGCCAGTGCAGTCAGGAGGTACAGTACCGATTCTTCAGCCGGGCAGGAGAATAAGGGCTCCACCTGTTTGAAGATACAGAATGAAAGAGTTAAGGAACTTAAGTCTTTTAAAAAACTTCCAGTTCATATTTTCACACAAACAGCAGCAGCTTGAAAACATATTGTTGATTGATGTACATTTGCCAGTTTCACACTAATGGCACTTAGCTTTTTTTTTTGGACGGTGGAGTGTAATGAATGACCTTGAGTGCATATTGTTTCTGAAAAGCTCCTGTGCTCTCCATACTCTTATGAGCACCCTAAGGAAATTAGGGGCCTTGTATAGTGTTTTTCAACAAACCTTATTTCTTTTTCGCGGCGTGCTGTGAAGAATTTGATACAGGGATGGAAGCTAAACCTCAGCAAGTAAATGAAATATTGATCCATGCTTCCCTGGCCTTGCCTTCACCTTGTCCCAATGCTGTGAGTTACTGACTTTTCCGTTTTGGTTGTAATAGGAATTATTACAGGAGGCCTGTGCGAGTAATTACTTGGCACGGCAAAAAGGAGGGCCCATCATATATTTCTGTAAAGATGTTATTTACCGTGCAGCCCCAGCTGCCTGCCTTTTTTGGCCCTGTCTTTCTTAACCTTGATTCAATTCTTTTAACTATCATTAATCATCCTTGTTGTCGGGGGAAGTTTATCAAAAGTATTAGGTATGAGAGGCTACATGTCCTTAAAGAAAAAAAAAGAAGAAGGGGGGGGGGAGTCAGCTACAAAAAGGATTGTAAATTTCAAAATATGGAAGGCAGGTGCTGTGATGTATATGGGCGTCTCTTTTGCTGGAAATGGCTGTTTGTTTTCATGATAGATCTTGTACTGGAGCCCCTTGATTGCACCTTTCAGATGGCTGTGTGCAGTGCCTTACAGTTTTGAGCATCCGAAAAGCTCCGCTGTTGTGAAGGTCACTCCTGATAGCTGAGCAAGAACAGTGGTAATTCATTTAGAGACTACAGACCTGACTGCTTCCAGATTAAGCCAGGGGCACATTAATAACAGGTTCTGATCAGCAGCTGGAAAGCTGATTAGGAGAAATACAGTGTCCCCTGGCCCATTTCCAGCGTGGGCTTGGATCGATTCCTTAGACTTCCTCCAGTTGTTAGACACTGTTCAGTTTATGGCGGGCTGGTCATGTGAAAATAATTTTAAAAAAGAGATCCGCTTCAATTAAAGAGAGACTGGGTTATTAAATTAAAGCTTTGGCAAAGGTGCATACTTGATTTGGATTGTGAATTAGTACAATGCCCTGTATTCCGTGATGCCCACTTGTGAAAAACAGTGAAGACAGGAATTGTGATATAATACTGTACAGTTAAATGTCACATTCAGAATGTAAGGAGAGGATAATTGATGGGATCGGTTGTGAAAGAAAGAATGTAACTTTAGTAACAGTAAATCCAGGGCGATGAGCATGCAGCATGAAAAAAGCAGGTCTTGCTACACTTGTAAACTGACTAAGACAGAATGACTGGCCTGAGACCTTTGTCAGCTGACAGGACTATATATTCTCTACACAAGTAGGTTTAGAATGGATGTAGAAAAAGTCATAAATCCCCCCCAGGACAAACAATATCCTGACTGGTTGAAAACAAAACAGCTATTTTTTTAAATAAATGTTTTCTGGCATTTTCTCAGTCTTTAAATTTTAATTGGATTTTCTGAAAGTACATCTAGATCTTTAGAAGTCATGTTATATGTTCTGTAGATATATATTTACGTAGCATGACTATTTCGATTTTGATGTTTGGAACTTGGCTTTTTGAGGGGCATCACAATGACAAAACTGAGAGTAGATTTTTAAATGCTGCACTTCTCCATTTTTGTTTAAGGCAGTTATAAACATGTACAGTATCTAATCTTTTTCACCTGAGAAATTGACCACTGATTCCCTCATAAACCTGCCAGGTTCCTTGATGGAGATTTTGGGTTGAACCTTTCGAGGAAAGCCAGCTACAGATTTCCAGAAACACAGCTAAGAAATCTCTAGAATTCCAGGGAAGAATTAATCCCACTCATGCAGAGGACTCCAACAGAATCCGTAGTTCCCGAGGATATTCAGGAGGCGGCAGACTCTCATGACTGCTGGCTTTAAAGAAAGACGCCCTTTTTATGTGACTTGACAGTCACTACAAGCAAAACGTTTTCGCAGATTATTTTGGTCATTCATTCAATGGAAACAATAACTAATCTGAATCCCTACGAGCACAGAAAGCAAGCTGTAGAGCTCAGGGCTCCCCGATGCACAGCACTTGAGAGCTCTTCAGAGTCAGGCATGCTGCTCGTTATCGCTTTTTCTTTTGTTTGGCTCCTCTACCTGGTAACAACCCCTGCAGGGTCAACATTTCTGAAAAAAAAGAATATATCAATATACACATAAAATGCACATAAAACACACAGCTTTCCCATATGGGATACCGAACAGTACAGTATATAACAATACCTGAAGATTAAGTTTCTAGGCTTAAAGAGGACACAATTTCAGCAATAATCCTGAGATAATTTATACACAAATTAAGGATAGAAGGTCACTCTATGGCCCTCTTACTTCCTAATAGTCAGGAAAGTGCAGCATTTTTTAATTTATAATCATAAACTTAGAACTGCTCAACATTTACATTAAATATGGTATACATATCATATTCATACATGTATACAGTATGTCAAATGTGTATGAACATATACACATAAACTGAAATATTAAAAGGGTATACTGTACAACACTTAATATTGTAAGTGGGATATTTATACATTTTTTTTGTTTTTATATCTTGGGGATTAAGTATTTTCCATAGGTTTTGAGGAGCTTGGGAATTTCAAACTTTGAAAGTGAAAATCTGAAACAGTTCCTCAGGACTACAGTATTTGGAGAAAAGGGAAACAAAACCATTACATTAATCTTTCAGGAATATATGGAATTTATAAAACATCTACCTTTCAAACAGCCTTTCCAAAGTAAAACATTATGTGGCCTAGCAATGTGAAATCAAGACATATCAAATCAGAAATTATTTTACCTTTATATACAGTACAGGCTGTAACACAACCTCCAATTGATGAACAAATGCTCAAACGTCATGAAAAGTGATTACAAATGAAAACCTAGAAAAAAGTAGGCACTGTAGCATTGCCTAAAGCTTTATATGCAGTGATGATATTGAAGAGAACAATTGCATAATGTAACTGCAATTAATTATTAATAGCAATCATTATTGAAGCCTTCAATTCACATAACAAAGTCTTAATAAAAGGAATTCTGTCTTGTTGTGTGGTCTGCTGCCACTTGCAGCTGTATACAAAGTGGTGCACTGTCTGTGGATCACACGACCTCAAGCCCAAAGTAACTGCAGCTGAGCAGAAATGCATTTAATCAGCAGTTACGATAAAAGTCCACAATGAGTTTGCCTTACTAAGCCATTCTGTCTTTCAGAAAAAATCAGATAGCAGAAGACCAAAATCCCCATATACTGTATACACTGCTTGATGACAAATAGCATTGCCTGTCCATTTTAGGATGTACAACTCATTACTTTATTCAACAAAATGAGATCAATATGAGTACCAGTGATATACTATAGTTTAAGTCAACACTCATGAAGGAAAAGGGTTGGAAAGGAAAGCTCTCACAACATCTAGGTGAGGTCTTAAAACATTTGGGCTTTATAATGCATGACATGGAAAACATTATGTTAAACATTTTGAATTGCGCTAAAATTCAGATAAATAACTCCTTAATCTGCCCCCTCCATGACTAAATGAATATATTGATAACAGAGGCTGACTTACAGCAGGGGTGTCCAGGACTGCCAGAGTCACTGTGGGTTTTATAGGTGTCCTTAAAACACCAACACCTGAACCAGGAAAGGCTGTTAAATTTGTCCCAATAAACCACAAATGAGCTGATTTAGGTCTTTATGAGCTGCGTTGGACTAAAAGCCTGCAGGAACACAGGCCCAGGAATTAACTCTCTTGCTTTCAGCTCTTGTAGCCACTCCTATACTGATTGACCTCTTGGACAGTCTTCACATTGGCTTCTGCAACCTACAGGTATGTTGCTCAGGTCTTTGCCTGTCTTCTTTCACAGCCCTGACAGTTCTCTTTTATATACATGCGGCATTTACCTATTTAATTAAAGATATAAATTGGTGAGGAATGCCTGTCTTTATTTCAGATGGACTGTAGATAGGAATTGCGATCAATGTGTTTTTTTAGAAACCCTACTCGATTCAAGGCAGGAAATAGCTAACAAAAGCAGTAAAGGTCACTGGTGGAATGTTTGCACACTATTGCTTGAACAACTGAATGCTTTTTCTATTGTAATGTTTGAGACCAAACACATTACCCCACCTAGGAGAGGAGTTTGGTGTGGAGATGAGAGCCACTGACTCAAGAATTGGGGAATGCACCCAAACCATTGAAGAAAGAAAGCTAAGATGTGCTAATTAGTTTTGGTATAAGGCCTAAAAGCCATTTAATTTCTTCAGAAAAAGATCAATTCTTTCATTTTTGTTTACCTTGTTCCAGAGAGTTGTAGAAAGGTATTGGTGATTTTCCATCAGGATCTGGACCTTTCCCAGAAGATACTTTCTAACAAGATCAAATACACTCTTTCATAGATTGTATTACCCTGTCCAATTAAATTACATTTACATTTGGGGAGTTTGAAATTATTATATGCATTTGAGAGTCTGACCTTGCTGGAAGGAAAAGGCTGAACACAAGCACTACAAAAAAAAAAATCAATAGCACAGGAAAGCAACAATGAAGAGACTATTGTAAGCTTTGGAAAAGGATTGCTGTACAGTCATTGCTAAAATGACTGACCAGCTAGGGGATTTATTGATGGAGCAGCCCGGCTGATTTTTCTTAGAGCTGTACTGCCACTCTTAAACCCTCCTGAGATTGAGGGGCCCAGTATTGTCCGAGAACCCCAAAAGGCTTTTATACATAGGGAGACTACATTCCACTTACACAATGACGGACGAGCACAAGAATTGAAACACTACAGCTTGTTGGGATCTAGTGAGCCTCCTTCATTAATTGCGTTTGAATTTAAAAAAAAAAACATAACTGATGTCCAAAAAGGGTCTATTACATAAAAACAAATTTGTGAATTCTATCACTAGGTGACTTTATATTTCAGTGCAATCCGCTTGCACAATCACAGTACTCACAAAGGCGGAAGATAACATTGTAATTCAATGACTTTGGTACTGTAGGTCCCAGAGCCAATCCTTAAGTATCTTATCATCACTGAGGTTCCAGCTCCAGAGAGATTCCCTCACTGGGCCAAAGACACGATAATCCAAGGATGTGACATCCAGACTATAATTACTGGGTTGTAACTGCAATATTTGTAGACTGTGGTACTCAGTGAACTATACTGTAGTCCTTGCTGTGAGCAAGAGCAAGAAATCCAAAAACCAAAACCAAAGAGTCAACATTGAGGGAGTCCAGACGAGGAAGAAAAGGTACTAAGGAGGAAAGGGCAAGGTGAGCTCAGGAGGCAGAAGAGATCCTAATACCAAGCAATGTTAGTGGGTGAACTGAGGGTTTAAATAGTGAAGGAAGGGGTGTGTAAGGAAATTGGATAATGAGGGGTTAATTGAGACCAGCTGCAGCCGTAACACTTGCTGTGTGTGAGTGTGAAGTGCCACATTGCAGAAACATGTCCCTTGGTTCTAAGGAAAGCAACCATGTGGTGAAGTTCACATGACATAATTATTTGACTACAGCCAACTTCCTTAGCACCAAATAATGTGCAACTACACTCACAAAGCAACAATCACTTTAAATCAACTTCTAAGGATGAACTGTGATCCAGATCATGTGGAGCCAGGCTGTGAGGTAACAGCAGAAATAATGATTTTGGAGGGTGCTACATCATGTTTTGAATTATTAATAATATTGCTTCTAATAGTGGGTGGCATGGTGGCACAGTGATTAGCATTGCTGCCTCACAGCACTAGGGCCCTTGGTTCATTTCCTGGGGTGCGGTCTGTGTGGAGTTTGCATGTTCCCCCCACGTTTGCATGGTTTTCCTTTGGATGCTCTGGGTTCTTCCCACAGTCCAAAGACAAACTGGTGGGTTAATTGGCTTCTGGGAAAATTGACCCGGGCTTGAGTGTGTGTGTCGGGGTCCGCCACACATTTATTTAGAAATAAATGTCTATTATTGTCATTTTATTTATGAAGACAGGACAACTTATATTAAGCATCCACAAATTTCCATATGTCCATGATTGATGATGCAGAATTTAGTTACATTTTAAAACTTTTTTATAAGTAATAATCTTAACCCTTTGTAAAAAGGTGAGGCAATTTGTATATCAGGACATGTTTGTTGGCAGACAGTGCAATTTGCAAAAATAACAAGATAAAACAGAGAGAAAACAAAATAGGCTTCAAGAGATATAACCACAAACAAAGTTAAAGATGGGGGCAGAGAACTGTTTATGAAGGCCCCAGTGTGATGCATTTCCCACAAAAGAGAAAGTTCAAGTTTAACAGGCACATCAATACCTCAATAATCAACAGACTCGATTACACTGACTCCTGGGAATCGTTTCTATATGAAATTGACAAATCTTAGTGTTATGCAGTCATTTGCTTATACAGTATATTCACAAAGTTCCGACATAAGACCTGCATTCATATTATTGCATAAAAACAAGGAGTTCCCGTTAGCATCTACAAGGCCAAGGAATGGCTTTTTTAGACCTTAATCACCACGGATGTATTTGGTTTTATTTGCTACCCATTTTGAACTGATCTCCATGAGCCAACCACACCTTTCACACAGATATCTGACAAATGCACAAGTAGTACTTTATATCTCAAAAGGATTAACAAAGTCCAACTAAATTTTGTTGATTTAAATTTAGCATAAAGATCAACATTGAACAAAATAGGTTTCTCAGTGAAACTCAATCTGGAGACCCTGCATGAGCGTTAAAAATGAGAAGCTGTCATGTGCCAAAAATCAGCACGTTTACGAAAAACTTTAAACTGAAGCACATGAAGCCATTCCCTTGTCTGGCAACCTTCAGCACATGTACTGTTAGAAGTGAAAGCAAAAACATCAAATAAAAGCTTGTTCTTGCACTTTGTAGTAAGTCACATTAAAATGCAACTGTACATTATTTGAAATCCTTTCTCTTTTTGAGGCTTTCTGAATACATAGGTATGTTATTATCCTATGTTCCCATCAGTGTTTCAAAGCCTTGTGATTATGGCTAACCTTGTGTAAGTATTGATCAAGACCTGCTCACCACCCTTTAATAATAACATAGACCTTCAGGACTCAAGAGCATTCCCCCTGCAATACTAGTGAAATGTAATGAATGTAGCTCCAAGCTCTCATTGTGGTGCAATCTCACTCTCACAGAAATGTAATATTCCCAGTCCATACAATCTCCAGTATGGTTCTGTTAATGGCTAAGTATGATGAATGATAAATGAGTGGCACCCAATATTAACATTCCTTAATTACAGTTTCTTTGACTGCATGTACGAAATGTGACTCTCATATTATGTACTAGAAGACTGCATTGCACAACCTTTATACATTACCACTTACACATAATATAATAATGACTGAAATTAACTAAATGTACTTTTCCACTCTTAAATAGATTTTAATTTGTTTTATTTGTATTGTTTTTTGCATATGTACACAATAGATCTTACTTTTAAAGAAACTGTTCTGGCACTTAAAAAATATGAAATGCTTAACCTTTTAATATTGGATAACTTTTAGTATCAATAAGTGATCATTTTTACAAAGGTATTACTAGGAAAGTTATCTATCGCAGATATCATTAAAGCTTCTTGTTTATTTTATAATATTTTACACTTGCCTACACATACTGTATCAGCACTGGATTTAAAGCGTGCCCTTTTTAGTATTTCTTTTCTTTATACAAGAAGGCAAAATAATCATACGACATGATCTTTATTTTTTAAAATAAAAAACCTTCCAAAGAGATGAATAAATGAATATTTCTCTTTGAACCCAGGTTAAAAAAGACCAAGAGACCATGTTAAGTTAATTTTAATGGGAGGGGAGCGTAGGAAAGCTGTGTTGAGAAAAAACCCCAATTAGCAATGTGGCTGATGAAAAGCCCACTTTAGCTGCAATCCTGCTTGACCACTCATTTTCAAGATGGCACCTCTGACAGCTACAATTACTAAATGGGTCCCTATCACACCACTCCAAAACCCTTAGGCTCCATCCAAGCCCTTTAAGGCCCCTTCTTTATTCTGAAACTGGCAAATGTGTGCAGTTTGGTCTTTTTTTTCGTGATTTATTATCAAGATCAAAGGCAGGGATAATGAGATTATCAGTATCAGACTTCACTCTCCAGTTTTTCCCCTGTGCAAATCAGATATTGGGGAGAATGTGGCATATGGCAGGAGAGGACTGGAACATCTCCTGGGTGTGAGCTGCAGTAGAAAGAGGAGGTTTCAGAAGCTTGCGAATACCTTAATGGGAGGAAGTGTTGGGGTTGTTTTATAGATCATCATCCAAATCATCAGCGCCAAACCCCTAGAGAGCTCTGGGGAAGATAGAGTTCTTCCCTTTGTTGCTTGGGTTGAAGAGGCAGGCTTTAGGAATTTTATTTTCTTTCCTTCTCTTTGAAGCACTCCCCATTTAATAGTCATGCTTTCTCTCTTTAGACTTTGCCCTATCCAGAGGAATGGAATACATTCATTCTCTCAGGCCCAGCTGGTGTTTGGATGCATTACTGGACAAGGTGATCTTCAGGACTCATCTTGTCTGTTGGCCCAAGCAGAACAAGTGCACGATCCTTTGTACAGGAAGGTGTTTTCTGGAGAGCCAGCTGCCCCAAACCTGTGCCCCCCGAATGGACCATGTCAATGGAATTAAATAGCCACACAGGAACTGGAATTCCTTCTCTTTGGAGAAAAAAAAATATTATTACTGTTTTGTTTACCTTTCAGCCTCAATGAGTATTTGGACCAGTAAAATAAATGCAGTTCCAACATATTGAAAAAGCAAATAATTAAATGATGCTATCTAATTGAACATTTTATGACACAATAGAAGAAACTCATCATATTCACGATATTAAAAAATCAATACAACTGTAACATATTGTATTATTGTAAGCATTATTGAATCAGGTGTTAGATTCCTTCCGTTTTCAGGAAATGCCACACAGTTTACTGAAATGTTTATCATTGTGGAACTAATATTGGCATCCAGATTCAAATCCATTTTCGAACAGAAACCATCGTTTATTTTAATGTCACTGTTCACTTCACTCCTGGTTTCATCCCACTGGAAATTTTCATTTTATGGCATGTTTCATAGCTTATTTGACTGCAGTTAGTCTATGGACCCAATTCAATATATAATAGTTAAAATTACTACATGGGAAGCATGGGTGTATACACTTCACTTTCAGACGTCAAATAAATTCATCTTCCATTCTACCTGGTGAGACACAGTATCTAATTAGTTGCCTTCTCTTGTCTTAAAATGACTGAAAACAGTCATTGTTGCTACTGTCAATCTAATAATGTAGAACATCTACACTTTGAAAAGGCCTATCTCAGCCAGCCTGGCCCAGGGCAGAATACATAATGTTATTACCATGGAACTGGTGTCAAGACTCATTTTTTTTTTGTTTTTTTTTCAGTTTCGAGGCATTTGAAATTTCGACACCTCATTTAAAAAAAAACAACCTTTTTGCACAACTGAAATGTGGGTTGATCAAACCTGATCAGTTGCCATGGTATAAATAAAGCAATATTCAAAGAATATATTTACAGTGATAATGTACTCCAGTGTGGTCCAGAAAAAGAAAGCTGACTATTCTGTGAGGTGATTTCAAAGTTGTTTCTTTTTATTTATATAAAATAAAGTGAATAGTTAGCAGCTGAGCTATTTGGCCTGTAGTACTTTTACTCGCAACAGGCTCTTAAGATTGATTTTATCTTTAGTCTTCCTTTTTAATTCGGTTGCATCCATAAACTCAATTTTGGAAACATAAGCCAAGATATTGCTTTGTGTAAAAATTAAAAATTTAACACACAGGTGAAAAGAGGTACTGTAGCCCATAAACAGTCAAATGTTTTTATGGTTTAATATCCTGTAGCTCAAAGCAGGAGCTTGAATGTTAGGTTATACCTACACTTACAGTTGAATCTTGAAGAAACAACATTTATTTTAAAATTACAGAGCTGTTACCACCGTTGTAAATTTATCTAGCCAACATGCAAAACATCATACTTATGAAAACAAAAACAGAACTGATAAGTCTGTGATATACATGTACTGTAGGAATAACTCGTAATATGAAACAAAACATTTTAGGATGACTTTTCCTTTAATATTAAGAATGTGAACTTTCTGATATATATTAATATTAAGAATGTTCATTTTTCTCATTTTCACAATCTGTCTCATACATCTAATATATTATAAGTTAAATAACTAAATACTATCCATAAGAACAAGGATATAAAAAAGAGGTTGCCATTCTGTAAATGCACTTTCCTGTGGCTTCTACCGTACTTGTACCCTCTGGTTCTTAGTTCACTGCTGAGTCGGAAGAAGTCTGGCTTTGTCACAGCCTTTGAGGATATTTGATACTTCAATCACACTCTTCTTGACTAAAAAACTTAGAATTGTAGTATCGATTATTCTTAGGACCTACTAGGGCACTTGCTTCTATTAAATGTAATCTGCCAGTTGTTTGCCCAGTCTTAAATCTTTTTTTTTTTAAATTTGACTACCTTACTAACTACACTGGAATTAAGGTCACTGATATACTGTATACGTTAAGAAGAGCAGTCGTCCAAATACAGATTCCTGTATGCTCCACTATGATATCACTCCAACTGGAGCGTTTAGCTATATTCTCCAGTTTTTATCCATCAATGTAACTGCCCATTCTCAATCCTAATACACCTCTTGAATTTTATAGCTGGCAAAGCGAGAATTGCTTTTCCACAAGAAACTTTATTAAATGCTTCCTGAAAATCTAAACGTACCATATCATAAACTCTGTTAATGCTTTTCTTGATCAGAAATACATAACATATTAGTTAAGCAAGACCTACCTTTTCTAAATGCAGGCTGACTTTCCCCTAGACTTCTGCTACCAGCCAAATGATGTTTCATTTTAGTTCTAATTATTGTTTCTATAACCTCTCATGTAGTAGAAGTAAGACCTTTTGGTGTATAATTACTCAGATTAGTTTTGTCACCCACTTCAGGTTTTATTGTCATCCTCCATATGGGGCTTCATCTTCCAATTTAATTATTGCCCCCCAGCTAAAATTGTCTGTGCAATCCATGTTGTAACTAAGTCATATTTTGTCTTTCCTCACAATAAACAGAGCAGCAATCAGTGACATACAGCCAGGCCTTTTGCGAGATCATTGTTTCACGTCCAATTAAGAAGCTCAGTTCATTAAACAGCCTTCTCGAACAGACAGTAATCGCAATGAGAAATTAGTTAGCCTGGCTCTGAAGCAACGATTAATGACTTAATGAAATATTTATGTGAAGATGGCTAGAACAAACAACTTGCCTACTCCTGCATGGAAGTGATTTGCATTATTCACATTTGAATTTACTTCTGATTTTTTTAAGAGCACAAAATTAGCTTTCTTTTTATCAATAATAACAGTGAAGCAAGGATTCCCTTGGATTGCTTAGTTTAGGTGTTATTACACCATGATACCAAGAATGTCCTATTTCCTAGTGTGCTATAATGACGTGTTTTATGAGCTCTAATTAGTCCAATGTATCAGCATTATCTGTACTGAACCCATTTCCTTGGATAGAAGGAATAATTATTTGGTTTCTGCAAAAAATGAATTAAAATGGGGGAATTTACAGATATTATTTTAGATATTATATACATTCCTGTGTTTTATATAATGATGAACGTATTGTGTAGTATGGGAAAAATGTATTATTCTCATGAATTTTAATACTACATTTCCAATATATATGTAAAGAATGAAACTAATATGACACAGTTTAATGCAGCGTTGTACGTTTTTATGTTACAGATGCAGATACAAAGCAGTAAATTATTGTGATGGTCTGACAACTGTGAAAGCTATTACCATATTTTGCTGAAACACATGGGGAAATAATACAGGATTTACAGAGAAACTTGTCCTTTTCTTCTTCAGGAAAAACAAATGTTGTAGGAACATCATGGGCAGAGGGTTCTGAAGAAACATACAGTTCATTGTTGCTTAATATCAAAGTAAAAAGGAAAAATAAGGATAAAACAAAGTGTTACATTTTAGTATTTCAAGGTTATGGAGACTTCCATATTATTATTATTATATTATTATTATTGAAGGACGTCCTTAACTAAGTTTATAGCTCGGAGATTATTTGCTAGATACATGATCTACACTTTAATGCCAGATTCCCATTATAGCTCTTTTTAAGGGAATTGTACACATTACTGAATTTTCCTGTCTCAATTGCTATATTCATGAAACAGAATGGCCTTTTAATAAATAAAGAAAAAAGATAAGATGCAAATTAAGTGAAATAAAGATTAACACATTAAAGCATTTTTGGGAGACTTTACCCATGTGCAGGAAAGGTGGGACCAATTACAGCATTGTAGCATTAACTCTGGGAGACAAGATCGATTTGCTATCTTGGCACATCCTAAAAATAATCTCTAACAGATGTTTTTTTTCAAAACAATTCTAGATATGAAGCACGTAAATTATTATTCCTAGTTACCCCCTACTCTATTCCTTCGGCATAATAAGAAACATTTTCCATTAGTTTGATTCTAATTTTCTCAAAGGCTTGGTATATAAAAAACTGAAAAACATCATGTATAAAATGGGAGTATACAAAAATACATATTAAAAAAATTGGAAATTCAAATCTATGTTTCATGACATTTGCCAGTTATACGGCTGTAACAGTATAACTGCAGATATAGGTTTCAACTTGCTTTTATTCATACGGATTCTGAGGGAGATTGTAAGGTTATTTAAAAGTCCTATGCTAAATGGCAAAATAAATCATTCGTATTGCTGTTGTGAGTTTAGTAAGTTTAGTAAGTAGTGAGTTTAGTAAGTTTATTTAGTGAGATTACTGTGACAGCAAAACAGGAGGTTTTACAAATAAACCAAATTGTTCAATTTGATCAAATTAAAATAAGATTTGAAAAAAGAATTACATTGCCTTGTTACTCTTTGGAAGCTGTGTTTAATTGCTAAAGTGAAAAGCAACACCTTTTTTTCTGAGAGTTTTATTCTTCGCTTGTAAGAAAACAGATGGTATTTATAATCAATTAAAACGTAGTTCAGGTTTTACTTTTAAAATAGCATCCATTGAACTGTATGGAAAAAAAAGTCAGTGACAGGGAATTAACATTATTTTGCATAGCAGAAGACAAGCAGCCAGAAAGGTTGTCTTTGAAATGGTCTGATCTCCAGTGCATTCCTCCCAGCTGCAGGTAATGAAATAGCAACTTAGGGATTTGTACCTTAAGCAAGATACTACAGCACATTCAGATTGCTAAAGGACAATATCAAAATGATATAAATGTATTAAATAAATGGGTACAAATGGAAATGAAATCTACTAAATAAATAATAATAAAGTACGCCACTCCTGTATTATTAAATGTACACTTCATGGTCCCAGCTATTTTGATATGCAAAGAGAACATTAGGCACATTAAGCAACATCTTCATGACTGTTTCTACCAAACCATATCAAAATCAAATGATAGGAAGCGTAAAGAGTTTCACCATTTGAAGAATACATACTGCACATGAGATACATACAATGCAGTTTGCTTGCTTTAAATCGTTTGAGCTAAAAATCACAACTTGACTTTGACTTAAGCAAGAGATAGCCTTGGGCAGCAGTGGTTTCTGTTGTGACAAGATTATCTTCAGATGTGGAATTCAATGCTGATACATCTTTAGAGGAACTTGGAGAAATTCTCATCAGTCTGGAACGTGGGAAAAGATACTACAGGGGCTGGGGAAAATGAAGATAAGAGACTAGAAAAAAGGGTATTTGAGTATACACCTTAATGAAAACACAGTGCATTTTACACTACAGAGACTAAAAATTAAATTCTGATTTAGTGTATGTGGATCGCATGATTCAACCTTATCTTCCTAACAATATTTCTTTATGACTGAGTCATGTGGCCAAATCAAGCAATAAAGCTGATCAATTTCCACTGTTAGGACCTCAAAACCTATTACGAAACCAAATAAGCATCGGATAGTACTCTAAAGCACAGCAATGAAAACTACTGAATTAGTCCAGTTCATTAAAATCATTAATAGTCATGAAATGAAAGCCACCAGAGTCCAAAAGGCTTAATGCCCTATCCATATTAATTAGGCACCAGCAAATCTGAAGTGAAAAGCAGCAGCTCAAACAGCACACGCTTTGCAGAATTAGCAAGTGCTCTCTGCAGACCTCCTCGGATCTCAATTAAAATTCAGTTTAATTAAAATTGATCACATTAAGAAACTGATGTGGTTAATTAACTGAATTCCAGGAGTTCCTTCTTCAACATCTCACAGATGTATTGTAGAGCACCTCCCTGGGTGACAGCCCATGCATCCGAGGAAAAAGCGTATTTTTACTCTTTTAACCCTTTAGGAGCCCCAGGAGGCCACTCTGGGACAATATGGGGAGCCGACGGTGAGGTGAGCATGACAGACCAGTTCAGTTCGTCTCAAAGTTCGCCCCACGCTCAGAGACGGGAAATCGGCTCATTGTGCTCTGCAGCAAGCGTTAGCCTGTGAGACAACCCACACGTTACCTGCCGTACCTAGACGGCAAAATAATTTAATTAGAATTGTCCTTGGCGTTTACAGCCGAGTGACAACGGGACCTACCATGTTTATGGATGTATTGTGAATTCACTGCCATTGAGATAATGACAAGACTGCTAATAAGTGGGCAGTAAGCGGTTCCTGCTTATTGGCTTGCATTCTCTTAGTCGTTTAATATTTAGCCTATGCTTCCCCCTGTTCTGATTGACCTGTTTCACCTGCGTGCTCTTTTATTTCTTTCCCTGTACAACAAGCATTTTAAGCTTAAGGCATGAAGCAGTGACGCCCATTAAGAGTGTCAAAATTAAACATTTCTTTAAACATTTTCTTTGTCAATTTTTTTTCTAATTGGTTTCCTGGCTACTGTGAGGCATGTGCCCTCTAGTGGCAACGCTAAGAAATTGTACAGACGGAGGAAAAAACTCAGGAATCGGTGTGTAATTCAGTTTGGTGTGGAATTTTGTTTTGCCTTGTAAATTCAGTGGCAAAGCATTTTTTCACAGTCACGTTTAAGATGAAGAATTTCAGATAAAATAATCCACCACACACTGGTGGGGGGTCTCTGTTTAATGATTTCTCCTACAGCCATTAGAGGGAATTGATTTGGAAATTCTGCCACCTACTGGTCTACCATCACCACTGACAGCAGCAACCTGTGTTTTTTTTTTAATTCCCCATCCCAGTACTGACCAGGGGCAGCCTTGCCTAGCTCGTAAGAAAAGATCAGAATGTGATACCACTGCAGCATTGTACTGTACTGTAAGTGCTGTAAGAGTCTTGGCTAATCCAACACTGTTAAATGAGAATGTCTTTCAAATCTTATTTTTACAATTCAAGTTTTTAAAATTAAAATAATAATGAGCACAAGCCTCAGAGTTTTTTTGGGAAGACACAAAAAGTACTCCTAAAGATGCAAGCAGGGTAAATGAGGCACATCTGTAAGGATGGCTTAAAATAATTCTCTCTCATGAAAAGTAACAAAGATTCTACAGATTTGGCAATAAAACGTTTGGATTTTTAAAGTGTATGATTCAATTACTTCTCCTGTTTTTGCACGCAGTATTGCTGCAGAAGATATGACCAAGGTAACTTTAAAGACAGGTCTAATTAGTACACTGGTCCTTATGGATATACAGCGCCATGATGAGCTTTGAAGGTTAAATCAAGCTATTCTCATGTCATCTAAACAAACAACACACTGTCTAAATAAAAGTGCTTTCTGTTGTCACCCCACAATTTACAAGCAGACATCACAGGTCACGCAAATATATGACTCTGTTTGCCACCTCTAGGCTCCTCTTCCAGATATTAAATGGCAGCTAAATATCCTCATCCCCTTGACTCTCTGTCCCTGGTACTCACTTGCTAAGCATCAAGTAAACATCACGCTTCTGTCCTCACCCTAAACACTAATCTTGCCATTAATAAACTAAACCAATAAGCAGGGCTGTAATTATCTATAATTCCGAAAGCAGCTGGCAGTGCATACTTACAGGGTCTGCAGCTTGCAGTAATAAGAGTCAGGAGATTACGGAGATTTACATTCCATAATAATGTCTCCCATGTCTTTGGTGGTATTTCTGACCATTTTCTTCATTCTGCTATGTGCAGCGCTTTCGAAATGCCAAGCACGCCAGCCACACTGAGGTTGACAGAGTACAGCGAAGACACTGTGCACGCTGGTCAATTCCTTCGCTTTTTTGCCTCCTGCAAAGTGTAAAAATTATGGATTTTGGCTGGCAAAATGACAGCAGTACAAATAGTCAATAGATAAAATGCTGACCTTTTGCTCACTCCATAGCCAACTCACAGCAAAATGAATACATTAATCATACCTGATTTAAGCAGGGTCAGAGCACACTTACAAGACTGGGTGTATAACATGCATGTGGAAGGATTTCTAAAGTAAATCATCTTCTCCAGTCCTTACTAAAAACTGGGCTGTAAAATAGGATTGTTTTTTTAAATACACGGTATTATTGTACGTACACACCCCTCTGTATTGATGAATTTAGAAATGGTCTGTAAGTATACTTCATGTAACATCAACCTTGCGTGTGCATGCCAGACACAGTGTATTCTATTATCAAAAAAAAAATACTTTTCTAGGAACTTTACAGCTCCTAGCTGGACAAAGGCTGGGAAGGCATAACGTTCAATAAGTGTTGAGAAAATGTACCAGGGAATAAATATTGCATAGTTTGGGAAAATAAACTTGAATGCACAGTCACATAGCACTCTAAAATCTTGCATTTAAGGGTTGAGAACTGACCTCACTGTAAGAATTAAAAGGTTCCATTCATTTTTATTCTGATGGTTTTTTTTGCAAATTTGTTCCGTCTTTGTCCTTTTCACATAACTGTCACAGTTTTTTAAAAAAAACTGAGCTCTGCAGTTCATAACATTTACTTACTGAAGGGTTGCTAGGATGTCAATACTGTTTAAAAACAAATTCCAGATCTGCACACCAACTTAATTCATTTAACTTTTTAAACTAAACCTTGCCCGTATTTTCTTCTGAAGTCTTTGTACAAGAAGATCTATCATTCCTTTATAACCACACCGGAACCTGAAAACTTTTCCATGGTCATTATTTGACAGTCTGTGCAATGCAATGAGAATCCTGGTCACAGTAGGCTAGTGACATTACCCAGGCGTAACTGCGGATGTCGGAGCCATAGAGCTCAAAAGTGCTTGTACTGAATTTTAAATGCTATTACCAGTATGATCATTACTAAACTAACTTACAAAACAATTCACCCTGTTAAGTTTAATCAATTCACAAAATTCTTTGAAATCTCTTTGGTGAAAATAAATGGGTTTCTTATAAAGACTATGCAGCACAATGTAACCAGTGAGAACAAAAGCTTGGAACCTCATTAAGAGAGGAGTGGTTTTTAACTATTGCCAAATCACTTACCTGGAAATTACTCTACTCTGTGCTCTTATAAATTAAGATAGCATTTTCTTAAACTACAGCAAAACAATGTTCATATTTCCTTATCCTGAGCTTATTACTTGTTTATTCTCTTATAGCGTGAAAAGAGCTTCATTATCAACATGGTGGGTAAAAGGAATATCATATAAAATGGGGCTGTAGATAAAAGATGCACTGTCTATAATGAAGAGCTGGATTCTGAATTCCCAAGCACTGTGTAGTGAAAAAAGTGTATCCTTTTATTAGGTCAAAAGATTTATGGGTGAAATCACATAAAATTCCCATGATGTGCTTAGATTATGCTTAACCTGAAGAATTATGAGTTTGCTCCTGTAGCTTTTTATATACGTGTAGTAAATTTAATTCTCTAAGAACTGTAAGCATTTGCATAATACAGCATCTTATATGAATTTAAATCTCTTGAAGCAGTCTGCAGAAGTAATATCAGGAGTAAAGTTCAATGAAAACAGCTGCTAATGAGGCCCTTGGAAGTACAGGTAATTAAATTGAACAAGACAGTATAACAGCATTAGCACAGACAGATTAACTGATCCATATCAGTCAAGTGTTCTGGCCAGTAATAACAAAACAGGTCTGGCAACCAATGCTTTGACGTTTGTCTTCATCAGTTTGATATACAAAACTGGTGTGTATAGCTTAAACTGTGATGTAAAAAAAGAGCTGTTATTTTCTTTACATTAAAAAATGCTATGAAAATAATAAATCATGGCAGGTAAGAGCATTTTGTGTGATGGTAAAACTCCCTCCCTCCCTATTCAATCCACTGAATAGAAAAATGGGCTCTTCACACTAAACCAGTTTTGTCAGCTTTTTGCCCAGCAAAAAAAAAAACAATCTATTTACATATTGCTTTTTTCCCCAGAGGTACTCCAGAAAAAAAGAACTGGAACTAAAAGATTAAAAACAACAACAACAAAAAAAAGATACTGATTTAAAAATCCCACTATATGCAGCATCTGCTGAAGTGTATTTAATGTTTTTATTTACAATAAATAAGATACAACTGACTCCTTTAACTAATCTGGAACTGCTGCATCAACTAATCCATTGGTTAGCAAAAACATGAAGTTTCACAAGTGAACACAAGCAACTATTTCCAGGGCCAGACAGTCCCCTCGCTGGCTCTCCGTGGGATCCCTGTCACTCTTGAAGAGCAGGTACAGTACAGTAAGTGACTCAGGCGACCAGGAGATGCGAGGGGATGAGACTGCAGGAGGAAGCTCACATAACATTTTTTGTTGGCAAGATGCAGAGAGTATTGAGTCCTGCTTCTGTGTTAAAAAATGTGTTTCTGACGCTCCGGATTGTTCTGGATGTATTCCTCTGATATGCTAATGATCTCCAGCATTTTGATTGCCTGTCCAGGTTATACCACACAAAGCTGATGCATTTTATCCCAAGGCAAGATTTTAACTTAAGAAAAAGGGGAATGAAATTTTAACTCAAAATGTCATTTTAAATCTAAATCTTGTCACACAAAAAGCTATTTACAGGAATGAGTGGCCTTGCGTGGGTAGGGCTGCCCTTGTAGAGCAGGAGGGAGCCCAGGCAAACTGTACCAGAGGGGCTGCCCCCAGGATACTGCTCACATGTAGCAGGGGAGCTCCCTGGGTCAAGTACCCCAGGAAAACATGGACTGTACTGTACATGTCAACAGCATTGACATTTTCAGGTCAGTTCAAATGTATTGATTATAAATACTATGGTGACATTCTGATTAAGGGGTATCTCAGTCATGAATCAACTCCCTTTTGTTCTCTGGCACCGCCAAGCAAAGTGTCCAAGAGCACGCAACAATAAAAAAGGCTGATGCATAACTTTATGGAGACAGAGCAGGTGATTAATGTTAGCGTCAGATCGATGGTCAGTTGGATCGATGAACTTCAAGTCACAGTTACCTGCATTAACGCTATGGGGAAAAGGCATCCTGTGTGATAAAGACACAAGGTTGAATCACATGTGTACTGGATGCTCCCAGGACACGACCTGCATCAGCCCAACCAATCAGTCAGGACTTGATGAAAAGTAGGTCATCCTCAGTCACAATCTTTCCAATACTTTCAGCGCAGTGCCTCAGAGAACGATCTGGACTGCACTTAACACAGAGATGTCACTGTATGCTCTGTACAGCTCATACAGAAATGAGATCAGATTATCAAAGAGAACCTCCCATCATTTCAGTTGTTAAAAATCCTGGTTGCAGAGCTTCTTGCCTCAGAAACATTTTTTCATGTTGTCAGGATAGTCTGAATAATTATGGCACTAATTAATAAGAAACTTTATTTATATTGAGCCTGTCATGCTCTGTGCAGCTCAAGGTGCTTACAAAGAACATACAGCACATTTAAAATGCACAGAAAATGATTAAATGCTGAAATAATATACAAACTATAAAAATGATACAGACTAAAAAAACGTGTCACAATTTAAAGAAGCAGAACAAAATCACATTCAAACATATCATAACATTATATATAAAATTATAAGGTATTCTAAAAAGCATTAGTACAATTGTGCATAATAAAAATGGCAAAGGTTCTGAGAACAAAAACTCCTGAAGACCGAAAAGACAAAATCTTTTTTCATTGTTGATCGCAGCCACATCAATGGCAATCCCAAACTATAGTTTCTGGAGCTGTGTTTCAGAAAATATTTTTTCCTTGTCTTCTCTCATTGAGAATTTAAATGAAAATGCCTTTGGAGTCACAAATAAAACCCAGGGTAAATTGTAAAGCACTGCAGTTTTTCATACGGCAATACGAGGTTAATGTTTTATTATTGTATGCCTGCTAGAATACCCTGCTACAAAACCAACTACAATGACCCTAGAATGAGAATGACATCTGGAGCAGTTATGTCTAAAGGCTGTTTTGGCTTCGTGTCTTAACACAAGCTAAAGGCTGCTACCATTTTCAAATGGAATTAAAATAAGACCAACACTTTTAAACATCAAGATTAAAAACAGAAAGCTGAAGTCAGAAAAAATATCAACACAGTTATTAAGACCTGCAACAGACTTAACAACGTGTTAATGACTGATATGTACAATGCAGTTCACTCTTCTTGTCTTGAGAATCAACACATTTTTATATCAAAACAGGTAATGGTGTACTCGTATGATTATGAATTGCAGTGTCATTATTTGCAAATATCTCTGAATCTCATGTGTATATGTTAAACAAACAGGATAAATAAAAGCACTTCATCTTAAAATGTTCAATAAAGATGTATCCTGTCAAAGTGCAAGTAATCTTACAACAACAACAAAACACATTTCTCCATTACACAACCTTGATGTATTGCATTCTGTTCATATATTCTTTGCAACTCAGTTCCTTCTTTTATCACTGGTGATAATCTTCATGAAAGGAGATTAGTCCAACTGTGGATACTACAGGATTGTCTTGCATCTTGCTGTCTGTTGCAGGAAAGATCACTGTGGGAACTCTCAATGTGGGCTGTCCCATCCAGTTCCTGAAGAGCTCCTCCCCCAAACGTAAGAGATATTGCCTTCAAGGCTCACCAGCTGAAGGAAAAATGTTGACAACAACATAAACCTTTCTGTATGGTCTTCTATGACCTCACAAATGCCTCTGAGCCTGTCTTGTGAATGTTAAGGCCCCAAAATTAGTCACCATTTTCTGTTGCTCCATAATGTTATGTAATATGAACAGATTCTCAGTAACTGAACAATCACAAGCCCCTTTAAAGCACAGGGGACTTGTACTTTAAAGACTTCACCAAGCCTTGCCCCAAAACAGATCTCCTTACAGAGATTCTACATCTGAATACCAACAAGATCCCAGCTGGAGTGTGGCTAAACTATCAAGTTATCTAATCTCAGTCAGATCCAGTCCAAGACTAAGACCACCCTGGATTCAATCATTAACATCCCACATGCTGTCTGATGATGCTGTAACGTGTTTGGAGCTTCAGGAAATCATCAATATCATACACAAAAATGGCATTGATGCTTAACACTCTGAAGACTAAGGTCATCCATCAACAAGCTCTCAATGAGCAGCCCAGTTCTGGCAATTCAGATTCATAGGAAGATTCTGGGAAGTGTTCATTATTCCCTGTATCTTGGAAGTCATCTTTCACAGATACAGCATTACCTCAAATGTTCAAATGCAGCCTTTGATCAATCAAGATGTAATCCCCACTCTACTGAGACATGGACAACACACACTTCAGAAGCCACCTTAGAGCGCAGAAGAAGTATTATCACTGTTACCTGACCTTTTAAATATAGGCAGAAGCTAGATGAACCAATTTTAGCATCCTCTCCAAAAGATGATGAGCATCGAAGCAACACTCATCCAACATCAACATCTTTCATCTCATGACTCAAAAAGCAAGTGTTTTCCCGGCTCTGACATTTTTTCTCAAAAGGAGAGCAACGAAAATGCTTTAAACATGTTCTCAAGGTAAACATGAAAAAGGGCAAGACAGACAGGAACTCTTAGAAGCCTATGCCTCTAATGGAGAAAGTGTATGTCACGTGGGACTCAACTCTTCAAAGACATGCACTGACCATGGGAGACAGAAAAATGAGAAAGGCAGAAACAGTATGTTGTGGACCAGGTAGACCAACAACCTGGGACCTGCATTCCACCTGGAAACACATGCCACAAAAGCAGCAGGGCTTCAGTCTGCCGGCTGGTCTTCATCAGCCAATTTTAGACTCAGAGATAAGACAATTCATTAAGGACAATCACCCCAAACTATAAGGGACGACCAAGGCAGAAATAGTACTATTTACATTTTAAATAGTGTTCAGTGTCATGTAAAGTCAAGTCATAAACCCTTCGTGTGCCAGATATTTGGCAATTGAGTATTAAAATCCCCCCAGCTGTCTATCTAGAGGCTGCTTAGGGCTATGCATCAACTGTTTGGTGGTGTTCTTCTTTTCAAAGTCTGCATGAATTACACAGTAAGTCTATATATTTGGATTATGTACAATTTATTTTTTTAAAATAATTTTTGCTTCAATTCAATTTGAATTATAATGGAACGTGTGTATTAATTGATTAAGTGTATTTGATTCACAAATAACATTACTAATAAATATGGTTATTTTCCCTTATTTCATTATCCTTCACAAGGTGTT
This sequence comes from Atractosteus spatula, assembly GCF_055471065.1. Lineage (NCBI taxonomy): Eukaryota > Metazoa > Chordata > Actinopteri > Semionotiformes > Lepisosteidae > Atractosteus > Atractosteus spatula. The sequence goes on along the minus strand of NC_142721.1, from coordinate 10,112,327 downwards.
AGGGACATTTTTCAATGACCTGATTTTGACAGTATCATATTGCAAACTGAAAACAGAACTCTTTGATCTGTATTTTCTTCACATTTTCTCTGATTTTTTGGGATGTTTTGAAAATATGATGAAATCCATTAGGCACGACAGTTGCATTTTGTGCAAATAAGATATATATCTTAGATTACCCACTAAATTCTTGACAAAAAGGAAAAGCTAACTTGTTAAAAAAATGACAGATCTGTACCATGAATCTGGCTTTTGTGAATGAAAGTACAGTATTATTCATTAAAGATTACTTTTAAAGTTAAAAATATCATTCATGTAACCCATTTCCAGCAATAATATATTTCAGTACTGAAGACCTTAGATTAAAGCATGCATTTAAATGGAAATTTAAGCAGACCCATCACATTCTGAACAGCATGGGGGATAATTTGTAGCAGGGATGTCAAGTATTTTCCATCAATAACCAGTAATAGAACGGAGCAGGAGTGACAGGTGTGGACTAGAGACTTGAAGGGATTCTGGCACCCTCTTCTGGCAGAAAGTCACATTACACTTCAACAACATGCCACGGTAAAGAAACAGAAAAACAAAACATTCCTGGGTTTTATTGCCTTTTGTGCAATATATTGCAATTAATCAATTGCCATTTAAACATTAGTACTTTTACATTTGAGCTTTGAGAACAAGTTTAAAGTTTTAGTTTTCAGTGTAAATAGAAGGCTTTCAATGATGACAGCAGCAAAACCACATATCGTGGTCTTAGCATGCCATCTTAAATTTTCACATTTTAGTGGCTTGTTGCTTCCGGCTTACAGATGGAACCCCTACAGGGTCCTGGATGTTTGAGTGGTCCTGTTTCAGGGCTGTCTGTATGGTCCACAGTTCAATAATTCCCCACTTGGGATATCTGGGCACAAAGCCAGTTGCTCTTCTACATAACTCCTCAGTTACCAGCTATTCTTACAGGTGAATTCATCTCCTTATCTCCAATTTACCACATTCACTCATGTCACATTTAAGAGATATTGATGCTTTCAACTCAGCTTTATTAAATCATTGTTATCTAAACCAGGGACACAGATTCCTAGGTTCATTAAAACTCAGTTGCACCCCTGCCACAGCAGCAGCCACCGCCACCGGTCTGACATCTGCCCATCTGCCAAGATTTTAGGACAAGACCACTCAAGAACACCTATGCCATCTTGTCTTTCTGCACTCAGAAAAACTCTCCTACCCTGCTACTGCCTGGCTGGTCTTGTACACCTACTTATTAAGTCAAGGGCATCAGAGCCAATCATAACTGCTCCTTTTCCTCCTATGGAATCCCAGTCCCTCAGGGTGCCAATCATTTAATTAGGCCAGGTGTGCCTAGTTTGAACCCAGCTGCCTCCTTACTAGGTGTCTTTAAAACAAAGCTACCTCTCACTATCTCACACATGCAAAGTAAAATATTCTACATTTACTTTTGTTTTGGGAATTTTAGTTATTAAACTGGATTTGGAAGAAAGTTCTTTAGTTTCCTGTTTTAGACTTATGGACTCTCAAAAGTGCAATGCAATATTTCGATTTTGATCACTGGTAAAAACATAAAATAAAAATACAATTTTGAAAAAAAATGCGAGGTAATTTACTGACTTTTTTATGTTAGAAACTGATCTACATAGGTGATATAAGAACCAAAAACAATTGTAGAGAGTATAATTAAATGAAAGAAATCTAAAATGTTCTAAAAATTTTACACATAGTTTAGCACAGTAATTTAATTGAGGCAGGAAATCCACTTTTAAAGAGATCGTGTTGTCCTCATTGTTTTTCATTGTTTCTCATTATCTAAAATAAAGGAAAACATGCATTACCTTTAATGAAACAGAGCTCTCTAGTCAAAAGCAACAACCTAAATCTCAGAGCAGTGGAACACCAGTATTTATCTTTTGGGTTTCCCAACAAAAGAAACTGTACTTCATAATACTACAAATACTTTTTAATGCCATCTTGTGGTCAGAAACAGATGAAACCTTACATTTGTAGTTTTTTACTTTGACAACAGAAAGCATTGATGGGCAGAAACGAAATATGAAGGTTCATATAGATTAGTAATAAAATGTAAGTTGGCCTTAAAATTATCTGCAGACAGCATACAACGGACCAAACTTATACCCACAAATGACAGTCATATTCTGTTTTATGTTTTCAGAACCTACCTATGTGCAATCATCTTTGTAAGGAAGGGCCAGACGTCTATTAGTGTCCACCTTACAAAACAGAGAACATGATCATTTAGTCAATATTTAGAAGAATAAAAGTTAGATTTCTATAAGACAAGGCTATGAAGTGAAGGCCTGTGCAATATTCCAGGTGTACTGTACATCCAGGTGGGGCTGCACACTGGTGGTGGTGGAGGGGATCCCCATTACCTGTAAATCTCTTTGAGTGGAGTGTCCAGAAAAGCACCAAGTGTAAGGAACTATTATTATAATTATCAGCTAGTCTATGGGGTACAGACATATTCCAAATAGACTTGTAGGTCATAACATCAGATAACAAGTGCTTTATCTTATTTAAACATTTCTAACCTGTGATAGAAGCAGCTTTCAATAGACAGAAAAATCAATTTTGTTCTTACATGAATATAAACAAATGCCATACCTTGAAGAACGATATATAACATTACACATTAATGTTAAATAATTTATAGTACTCTCCCTGTAAGTAATATTTAATTAAAAAACATTTAATTATATATTATTCATAAGTGTTCAATGTTGATAAAAAAAATCACGTATTTTAAATGTGTAGTCATACTGTATATACAGTACACTCCTGTTAAACTAATAAATACCTTCCTAAAGATAGTCTGGCTTTTCTGGATTTCTTATGTATTATATTTGTCTGTCAGGTGACTCCTGAACAAAAAGGTTGAGTTACAGTTCTTGTTTTTAAAGGTTTGCTCTTGAGCAAAACCAAATCCACCAGCTGAAATTCCTCTGTACATCATAAAACAGACAGAGCACTGTACTTAAATACTTATCCGTACATTGACTCTGGGGTTCTCCTTTGCCTCGACCACAATGTTTGTTGCTGCAGGGCCATAGGCTTTTCTGACTCGTGCATAGTTGGCTCTGATTTGTATTTTCTGCTTATGTTCTGGAAAATATACAAAAATGTATATAAACAGAAGCAAATGAAAACCGTAGACTGTTTACAGCCTTCTATGAATGCTGAATTTGTTGTGTTCTACACTGAAATAGTTTTTTTAACATCTGGTGACATGCAATAATAATCTATATATCTCATGTATTGATTAAAGATCTTCATTGGAATGCAGCACTAACTTTAAAAATGCTGAAATAGGACCGTATGAGTTACTCCACAAATTCAACAGTATCCCACCTTGATTTACACCAAATCATTCCTTGCCATTTTTTAAAATTCATCTAGGTTCCCTCCTGTTTAAATGGGAATCTTTGCAGGCTATTTTTTTCATTTATAGACTGAACTGGTCATTTGTTAGGCACCATTCTGACACTATACAGAACTATGCTCTGCATGAAATGTTTTAATGGTCTGTTTTTGCTTACTGCTGTATAGACAAACACAATGGTTGTTGCTGAACATACATGAGTACAGCAATCAACCAAAACACATTTCCTGGTCAATGAACATTCAACCTCCCATTTTCATTTCTCCTCTTCCTTGTACAACTGCACCAAAGAACAAAAGTCAACTCATTTAGGGTACATTTGTAAAGCAATAGGAATTTACAAACAACCTTTTAATTTACAACTCATTCATGTTACTTTCCGTCTTCTGGCTACATTATGCATAAATATTTCACAGAAAGGTGACTTTCATGCTAACAAATATCAACAGGTCTGTTTGTATGATAAACACCAGCTGCCGTGTAAACACAAACCCAGCATCATGAGGTTTATTTTTCAACTGGACACTGGAAATTTCCAAATGTTACAGCTTAAGGTTGAATGTTCTTGTGAGAATACTGTACGTTCTAAGAGAACGTATGTTCTGAAAAGCACCTTGGTCCACAGTCTCTGTTTCTGCTAAGGTATGAATCACTAAAATAACTTCAATTGAACTGCCTCCCAACATCAGTTTCTGTACATAGTGCAAGACTTCCTACCAATAGACAGATCTTTCATACAAAACGATTTAAAGAAAGGAGTTCATTCATAATATTTGCACTCATAAACTAAACCAACTGTAAGAGGGAATCCAGTAAGCTGTCACACATACCATATTCCTGTTCACTCATTGTCATTTTTAGCATAGCCCTGCAGTTATTCCCTCACATTAACTCAAAATCAAAACCATATCTTCCTGGTAAGTAAGATTCCTTTTATTGTATTAAACCAGTATATACTGTATGTAAATAACTAAAAGTATTTTAGTTATACAGAAAAAAGGCTATACAGAAATCCTTTAGCTTGGACAAATCCAGCAATTTTACAAATCTATAATCTAATACTATTTGTATGATACTTAGAGCACAAGCAATAAAAAACATAATTAATTATTTATTTAGAATATGTGATACTGCTCTTCCTGGAAAATTACAAGCACCGAACATTAATATAAGAATGGATTGTTTCTCATTGTTTTTCAAGACTATTACTCAGAGTTTGTAGTTGATTGAATACCTTCTAATTGTAGAACTATAAGCAAAGGCTCCAATAAAATGTCCATCCATCCATTTTTTAACTACTTCTTCCTAGCCTGGGGGGAGCCAGAGCCTGTCCTGGCAAGCAGTGGGTGCAAGCCAGGGTACACCCTGGACAGGACGCCAGACCGTAGCAGGGCAGACACACAGACACACACACTGACACCAGAAGCCAATTTTCCCAGAAGCCAGATTGTTTTTGGACAGTTGGAAGAAACCAGAGCACCCACATGAACACGTGGAAAACATACAAACTCCAACAAAATTCCAAATGATTTAATTATAATTCACTTTTGAACATGTTGTCTCCTATAGATAAATGCAATTGAACAACGGATACCTGCCAGATTTAACAGTACATTATTTTAAATACTTTTGCTTAAGTAAACGATTATGCGTCATTTACTATAAAACCTGTTTTCTGTTTGCGACAATGGCTGGAATGGTGCAATAAGAGCTCCTATATCTCCCCTGAGATGCAGTCTCCCAGCTTCATGTTCACAGGGCGCACATTGTACATGCTAATAAAGTGCTCTCGAGAGTCAATGTTAGAAACATTTTCTGACACAATTCATCAAAGAAGATAACATTTTCCAGCCTGACCTCTGCCAATACAAGAAGAATTCTACATCAGTCAGAGTGATTTCAACCACCAAGCTGATTGAATTGTCTGTAAATGACAGAGGTGCACTGCGGGGGACTGATAGATAAGTCTGACCTTTAGTGCTTATGAAAGTTTCTCCTGAAGATACGCAGATCAGTGCATCTCTTTCAATTTCATCCCAAGTCGTTAGGTGTTTGCCATTCGGAGTGTAGAGGATCACAGCAGGATGGATCAAGTTTAATTTGGATGTAGAATTAGCCAGCAGCTGAAAAGCAGTAGATCAGCAATTACTGATCAGGTGCATTACACAAGCAAGTACCTGGAATGCCACTTAGAAGACTGTCTTTTATAGCAGCCCTTCTTTACAGTGGCTTTCTATACAACATTTTAATGCCTACTACACAGATTTTCAAGGTACTATAATATACAGTACTATTACTACTAGTGAAACATTCACTTTTTTATTAAATTTGTGATTGTATGTCTTGCTTACTTTTCACACTCTAAAACTCAGTTCAAGACAGCATATAATGACACCATATTTCTCTTTAGGGAAGCTACTAAATCTCTAACAGCGCAAAGATGACTCTGATCTCAAGCCCTGTGATTTTTGTAAGTGATGAAACAAGAAAGGGAATCTGAATTAGAAATGTCAAAGGCCAGCTAGATACACAAAGTTGGAGATCCCAGTCAGTGGTGTAATTAGGCTCGTCTGCAGAGACATGTACAGTATATTACTGTATAGTACGTTCATACTTAGAAACCATTAAGTTCTTAATGGACTACAACTAGCAAAGGAAAGTTCCAAGATAAAGGAGAATAAATCAGTACTTACTGAAAATACAATATCCTGTAACAAGCATTAAAAAGACTGATAAAACAAATCTGGTAAAATTGATAAGTAATGAAATAATCCAAAAAGAGGATATTAGCATGCATTAATCCACCTCACCTCTTCAATATTTTTTCCCCAGACATAAGTGACCTGTTTAGGATCCCCATTTCTATAGATCAGCACTCTTTTAACATCAGGCTGGTCGTATAACTGTCTTGGGTCCTTGACTAGCTTTTTCAGAAATGGTTTTCTGTTCTTTGCCTGCATGGCTTTGACTTCTGAGAGCTGCACCTATTGAGGAAAACAAAACATGCAGAAATTTATTTAGGAAATAACTAAGAAACCACCTGGTTATTATAGGATTACTGAGTTTGCAAACAGGGACAGCAAGGATAGGGGTCTTATTTTTTACATCTGTATTCATTCATTCTGATGCTGAAAAGAAATGAGACACACAACTGTGTGTACTTGCTGTGGAGCCCTCCGTTATGTCACTTTTCTTTTCTTTTCTTTTCAGCATGGAATAAACCTTTACTTGTGACGCAGCTACCTACTTGCACTGCTTCTGATGCCTTAGTATTGCAAACGTCAGTCACTTACTGTTATCACATCTCACAGATACATCATTCTTGACAAATGTTATGGTGATAATTAACCAGTTACCCTGGGAGTTTAGGTAAGAGTTAATAATAGGTTAATCTAATATTTCTAGGTTAACCTCATAGGTAAACCTAGTAACCTCATTAATAGGTGTATGAATTGAGACCCTGGGTTGAATAGTTCCATGTGTCTGTGTACCTCTACATTTTGCACATCTTCCATCAGCTTCACTTCCTCCTGGGATGCCTCTGTCCATCCACCTTCAATGACAACTGGCTGGATGGGATTCTGAGTCGGTACCATGCTGGCTGGTTGCAAGCTGGTCATTCGCCTTCCTGTTGCAAAAATGACACTGAAAAAGGTAAAGACTCTGTCTATACTGTATGTCTGAGTCAGACTATACTGGTGCAAGTGCTTTAATTTCACAGTCTTTCAAATCCTCTGCATGTTTGGGATCTGACCTTGCAGGTGCCTCATTTTATGTCTTTTAATGACCAGATCAGCCAGGACCTTCTCCTTCTGGAGCCAGTTCTCCTTCTGCATTCTTTTCTTTCTGTGCAGAGCTAGAGGTAGAATTAATAATATTACTCAACTGTTTTGCAAGGGTTTGCAGGGAATGGAAAATACATTTTGGAATAGAATTACACTGTTCAGCCACCAGTAGGGGCTGTATCTATATAAAAATACCTGTACTGTACATTGTCAACTATTGGGGGTGTCTTTTTATCCTTGTTATTATACAATCTAGGTATATTTTTACTTCAAAAAGGAGTGCTGCATGTTACTTAAATCCAGCATCTTTTATAAAACAGAAAACAGTACAATCATGTTGTCAAAAATGTATGTTTCATAAACATTAGTGGCAAATTGTTCCATTTCACATACATACAAATATGTAAATGACTGTAAGGTAATAAAGGGACATTTATAACCTGAATGACTTTATTAAACATGCTATGTACTCTGACTCTTTTATACTAAGCTGTAAGGAGACTCTGTGATGCTGGTTCTATACACCCAAAGAAAAATACAGAGTCATTCCAGACTTGGAGAAATATTTCTCACCTACAGTGGATGTTGAATTATTTTTAAAAATTACTAAAATGTTCAAGCAGACAATAAAAAAAATGCAAGTAATTTAGTAGGCCTTCTGAAATGTACAGTAATAAAAATAACTTAGAAATAAATGATTGAATTATTCTCTAATTGATGAACATGTTTGTACAGTGTAACACAGAATTACCATTACCTGCCAAATCTGCACTCACTAATAAAATTCAATTAGTAATGGGCCTTGTGCAGGAGAAGCATGAAATCTTCTATTTATTAGTGTTCACTCAGCACTCAGCTCTTCTGTAATCCTTATATATTTTAGCATTCAGGCCAAATTGAATAAATCCAGAGTTTATCTGATTACAAAGCAATCCACATGGGGTTTATTACTAATTTCCTTGACACATCTGTAAGCTAAGACACACTACAGTGGATAGTAGTTCTCCTCACTGCAGAGCACAACTTGTTTGTCATGGCCTGTGCTTTCACTGATTTCCGATATGGCAGTCCTAAAATTTGTCAGTTGCTTTAGGGGCTACTTACTGTACATACATGGAAACAATAAGAGCAGATCCTAAAACTACAAGTGGAAACGGATCATTACATTCTTTTCGTGTAATTTATTACCATGAATTGGAAGAAACGGCTCCCCACAGGACACCCACACATCGATAGGGGTTCTTAAAATCAGAGTCAGTAGGGTCTCATCTATATTGTCAAGGTCTTCTGCTGTCACCTGAGGAAAGAGCTCAACTCTGGAGTTGCCTTTCTCCTTCCCACTGGGCTTTGCACTCTCTGTGAGAAAAAGCACAAGTAAAATTGTCTTATTTATAAACCACGTTGTGAACACAACGTTCTCAAAGGACAGGTAATGCCATAAACATGGATCTTTCTTGTCAGCAATAATGCAGACCGCTCTTGTAAACGTTCGAAAAGTAGAATCTCTGTTGCTGCTGTAACTCTTTGTGAAGTATTCCTTTAAGGATAGTGACCTTGTCTGCCTTGTCTGGGAGACCTGGTTACCATGGGGCTTCATCTAATAACTGGTGACTTTCAATCTAGGACACAGACCGAATCCCTGGCCAAACAATTAATGTTAACTTCAGTCCATTTTCTTGTACTGCACATTTAAAAAAAAAAAGTAAAGATGAACATTGCACACATCACTGTATTTGGCAATGAATTCTTCCCAAAATCTCACTGATCAAGTGAACATGTTTGACTCACTTGTCAGGTCATCCGTATCCTCTGTGTTTACAGGGGAATCAGCCTCCTCTTTTTCATCTGTGCTGTCTTCTTGGAAGCATTCATTCACAGCCCATGCCTTTAGCTGGGGTACTGTGAGAATCTGTGTTCCGTCCACCACATACAGCCTGGAAGCTGCCCTGGGCAGCTGAAGCTTATGTGTACACATTGAGAGCAGCTACACATAATGGAAGGTTAAAAAAACATGCATGAAAAAATGGCTGCAGAACAATACTGGAATTCATAAATTTATGTAAAACATTAAGTTACAAATACATTGCAATTCAACCAAAGACATTCAGGTAAGTGCTCTGACAAAGTTGTGTCTTTTAAATCTACACTAGGCACTTTTAACTCAGGTAACCTTGTCTTTTGACAGAGTGCACTAGCTCTGTGTTACTCACCATTGGCATTGTGGTGGCAGTTATTACCTGTCCACCCTCATTGCCATGCCCATTCCTGTAGGCCAAGATCTTCACAGGGTGGAGGGTCCTGGCTGTAGAAATCTCTTTAGCAATTGTCTGCACTGAAGTCTCTTTCCTTAAAGATTGCAACATCTCCTCCAAGTACTGCAGAGTGTTCTCTGCTTCCGACGTAGATAGGTCAGTCTGAAAGACATTCGTTTTAACCCTTCATCAGTGGCGCTATATTTTAAATATACTTCAGAAATCCTACCTGAGAGCTGGCAGTCACAAATTAAGAATTTATTCATTTAAAACAATTTCATTTTGTGATCAGCTACCTATACAGTACATAGAATTCTTATGCAAACATTGGACACAGGATGAAGAATGCTAGGATGAAACAGTTTAAACTCTGTTGTTCATACAACAATATTTTTTTCAGCTAAAATATTGCAAGGGGTTCTAAAATGTGCCTACTTTGGTGACACTCAGGCTTCTGAATGGGCCTGAGGGACCCAGCCCACTCTCCCTCTGACCAGTGGCGCAGCAGAACGATGAGTCAGGGGGCAGTTTAGTCAAGATCCTTTTTCCTCTTAATGCCCTGGAGCATGCTGCACACACTGCAGTCTTTCCACTCTGACCCGGGAGTGTGAAGTAAAAACCCTGTAAGAACCAGATTTCAATTAAAACAGGGCTCTCCAACCCTGGTCCTTCCAAGCCAAAGAACCGTAGGTTTAACAGGTAACTATTAAATCACCAGTTTCTGAAGACTAGGAACACTTTAAGAAGAGATAAGAATTCATGTGAAGAGTTAAGAAAGTTAAACAACATCATTTAATTAGTACAATTCACTTACTTGTGAAATAAAATGATTTAGAAATGCAAATCCATATATATCCACTCACAGCAGCAACTAAGGAGAGGCAGACATGCTCCACTGATCTACCCAGTGGGTTATCTTTCACACTCTGCAAGCTCCAGCGTGCTTCACAGGAGCATTAGCACCTGCCTCCTACCTGCTGATGGAGTTCCTCTGGGCCAGAGATGGGGTAAGTGCACACTGAGGCCTGATTGGCTGCTGTGATCTCCTGGTCAGTTTCCGTGGTATAGAAGGCACTCAACACCTTCAGTTCTGGGATCCAGTCCCATTTCTGATTGGCTGCTCCATAGCTGTAGGGTTTGTATTTCTGCAAGGCCCAGATTTAAACACAGACATGCAGCATTATTCTGTAAATCTAAATGCTTTAGAAGAATGCTTGAATGTTAAACGTGTCTTACAGTACTATATGTTCTAATTACTGTAAATACTGTATATTTTTATTTGACAAAAATGCTTTGAATAGCAAACTAATTTTTAGAGTTTCACTTAACAGTAGCATCAGAAAACCATTTAATATTCTGATGGTTTTTATCCTCTGATTCCCCAATGCACGTATTTATAAACAAAGTGACCAGATATTTAGACAGTATAGAGCCATAAGAGAACACCAGTGGGAAGAAAAAAGTTTTAATCTACAGTATTTGGAGACAGATGAATATTTATCCATCCATCCTTTTTCTAACCAATTAAACTAATTCAGGGTTGTGGGGGAGCCGGCAAGGGCAAAAGGCAAGGTACCAGTCCATTGCAGGCGACACACAGACACAAACACACTTACACACATGCACACTCACCCACCAAGGCCAATTTTCCCAGAGGCCGTACAAACTCCTGTGCAGATAGTACCTCAAGTCTGGAATTGAGCTCAGGGCCCCAGCCCCAATGAATATTCAGACTTTGTTCAAATAGTTACCACTGGGCATCAGTAGTGATAAACGATGTAATGATGACTCAGTATTAAACTGGAAGGTTAAAATCATCCAGTTCCCTAACTGTCTACTTTTGGATTTTATTTGTGCGAGTAAATTAAGTATTTTCACCTGAAGCACAACTGAACATCCTGGGATTTGAACTCTGGCTTCAGTGTCTCCGGGCTTTATCTTTGGCACAGAGACAGCTAACACTAGAGCTGGGTTACTCATCAGGTGAAAAGTCCTACACAAGTCATATGAGAAAAAGAACAGCAGTACTGGTTAGTAGCACGTAACATACAAGAAGCATGTCTCATCAATAAAAGGGATTTTATTGCGGGGTTATATCATTCAAAAGGTCCAGCTGTGGCGAAATTCTGCTTTTTCAAATGTGATTTCACAGAACGGAAACGCCGCTTCGGGAGTCTTTACCGGTCTTCCTCTCGGAGAATCCAGCGCTGATTGGTATCATTGGGGTTCTGCTGCACTAGCTGGATGGGGATCCCTGGCTGGGCCCCCTCTCCCTGCACACCCAGAGCCAGACCAGGCAACCCGTAGCACACAAACTGCCCACCGCAGAAACTAAACTGTTGCCGCTGCGTCCGCGGTGTTCGCGCATGTTTTGGTTGCAACCTAGAAATCAATGAAGATCAAAGTGAATATTGCACTGTGCATTACCTCCACACTGAGCAATGCCAAACTTAACATGACAATAAGAAGCAGCAACATTAAATTGCTATCATGTAAAACAAAACAAACAAGATTCTTTGTCTACAGCATTAGCCTTACTGATACTGGTATCTCCCCTGATGTACAGTAATATGACTCAGTATGAATTCCTTGCTTATGTAGCTATTTAAAACAAATGCCTATGTTATTGGATTCAAAATGACCAGTGTAGTAAGAAAATCTGGAAAGAAATCAAATAAAAGCTTACCATCTGACAGCTGTAGTTTAAAACAAACAAATGAAATGCAACCTTTGCAAGCTTGCTACCTGTGCTTCATGTTAGCTTTCTCATCCTCAGATCCATTTGCCTTTTCTTCAGGGTATTCAGGTTCTTTTTGCCATGAATACTTGAAAACTGAGCGACTTTCTTCAAGTTTTCGGTGGGCTTTAGTATGTGAGTCTTCCCTGGACAAGAATAAGAACAATAAAAAGATTAGCCTTTGAGCATATTCTTCCTTGGGTTTTTAACTATGTTCTTATCTACAGATTTTTGGATGAATTTTTTAACAATCACGCTCATTTATTTTCATGTGACAAAACTTTAAAAAAAAGGTAGAATTGCAAGATGAATAGATTAGTCATGATGTCAATTTGTCTCGGTTAAACATTTTGTAGGAGAATTCGTAATTACGACATAAGCCAAAATGTGCCTTGAAAAGAATGAAAAGGTAAGACTATATTTATTTTCCAAATAGTTCAGTTAAAAATCAGATCAAAATATCAATATATAACAAAATACAATGAAGAGCATAATTAATGGCTGTTTAGTTTGGGTAGGATTAGCCTGTATTCACTTAAAGAGACTGCAAACTCACGGAAACTCATTCACAACATCTTCACTGGTCTTTTTATCTCCCATCTCCTCCGTATGGTGTATATCAGTCGACTCCTCTTGGTCCTTGTTATCCAATTCCACACAGCATTCTGCCACAGTGAGCTGTGATCCCTCCATCACCTCTCCTGCCACCTCCAGAACAAGGTCTGAGGAATACAGGAATACCCCAAGCTTGTAAAAATGTTAAAAAACAAAATACGCAGTACAAATGATCACAATTTACTTACAGGGTTCTGTAAAATAAAACAGCTAGAGATTTTAAGCACATCTTGCTCATCATTCAAACCTTTGACCTTGCTTTCAGCAGCATGAGGGCTTCCTGGGAACTGTGGCAGGCAGTCTGAATATACCCACCATGTTGCTTGCGCATGGCACAATAGTTGCGGATCACAGCCACATCTGATTCCAGGCTGTTTAAGATCAAGCGTTTCTCCTGCTCTTTCCGGGTTAGCTGAGGATCAATCCATTGTTCTCCGCAAGAAACATAAACCTGGAAAACAAGATATTATGTAGATCAAAACCAACAGTGTTCTACTTTAAAAAGTTCACGCCTTCTTCCACAAAAAAATAATAAAAATGTCTGGCATCAGACCCCTTGAGTTACTAATGCATACCACATAGTCATCAATTTTTATACATGAGCTATTGCATATTTATCATCTTTTGATTCACTGTCTATAAAACTGTAATTTTCTAAGTAATGCATTACCCCAGATCTGAGGAACAAGCAGAACTGGCACAGTAACAACACTCCATGCACTCTATTAAACTTTATTACTATATTTGTTATTTATAGCATATAAAGGCACCAAGCTTTGCCAATAGTGAAGATCAGGCCAAGAAATTATTTGGAACCCATAGCACAATACTAAACTACATATTGTGGAAGGGATCACAATAACAGTGAGTAATTTTAAAATAACAAATGATAGAAAGCCAAACTATATTGCACTGTTGATAGACTGAGAGTATTCAGTGTTATTTGTTTGAATGATACTATTTTAATCACAGAGGAGCTTACACACCAGTTGGTCTCTTTGTAGATCTTTAAGTAAAGAAATCTCCTTCCCATCCTTGTCAAACAGCTTCCGAGCTGCAAATGGCAAATTCAGCAACACAGTACATCTGCAAAAGAGAAAAGCAGTCAAGTAAACATATGTCAAGCTTCAACATGGGAATAAATTGGTACACCTGACAGGCCTATGGAATTATCGCTGATTTTGTGCGGTTTGCCAGTGTTCATGAAGTGGTGACCTAGGACTCATGCAGTTATGTTGAGAGCTGTATGCTGTAATTATACTCTTTTGTGTTAAGGACCAGAAAATTTAGGGTGTCAGCAGAAATTATAGGTAATGTGATTTTGCTTATTTAGAACTGGATGGATGAGAAAAAAAAGTTTCCTTTCCTTCTGCAGTGTTGGAAAAAAATACTTTAAAAATCTGATACAGTATCAGCAAACCACAGAAATAGCTACAGTAAATGGAAAATATATTAAGGAAAAAAAATAACACCATATACTGTATAATATTATTTGCCCATGTGTTTCATACAGACTTAATAATTCCAGAATTATACAGAATAATCCTAGAGGTACAGCATAAGGAAAGTCTTCAAAAAATATTACAGACATTTTCAAAGTTTAATACTAAAATTAAAGACTAGATTAGTTTTATGCTATAAAATTCTAAACTAAAAAGACCAGTAACCATTAATTACAGTAATATTTTAATAATTGCAAGTCTTTTCTACAAACTAATTAAATGTTAATGTAAAAGTAGCTGTACCCAGATTGTTCTGAGAAATATAAGTCTTCATTAAACATTTTTTATATATTGTCATTACCTTTCAAGAAACTGCTGAAGCTCTAGCCTATGAATTTTTATTGAACCATCATCTTCCAAAGCAAGGCAATTCGGCGTGTCCTTTGGGACTTTCTGCTTCTTTGAACTGGTCGCAGAATTCCTGCTGTGAGAACAGTTTCATTGTGATGATTTTTTTTTCCAGCTTAGTTACCAAATAAAAATGAGAATTTATATTTATATTTAAGGAATCTATTCATCTGTCACATGTCTTCATGATACATACAACATGTGTATACAGGACAGTATGTATATATGTAGATGTTTGTCAAAACAAAGAGAAAATGAAATAATATTTATGTTCCTTGACTGGCAGGGTGCTCTGAACTGGCTGAAGAACATGGCAGGCCATGGTGGTTGAAATGCACAGATTTTTAAAAGCCACAAGAGTGAAGGCTTCATAAAGGAAAATAAGGTTGAAAAGCTGATCAAGAAATTCAGGACTACTGATTTAGGAACACAATTCTAGAAATGTTAAGCAGGATATATTCTACATACAAAAAGAAGGAATGACTTAAGCAAGGCAATTCTAAGTAGCCATCTCATAGTAAGGAACACCTAATATTGCAGGCAATACATATTTAAAGGTAAACCAGTATTTTAGGTTATTTAACTTTAATGCTATTGTGATGCTTATATTTGGTTCTCTGACTATGTGCTAACCTTAAAACTTACCCACACAGCAATTTTAAAAAACATACCCATAAGCAATATGCTTAAAGCAGAAAACAATATTAAATGTACAGTATGTGAACTTCAACCAATACCAAAGTGTCTAAGAACACTATACATACATATAAAAGTGTCAAACAGAAGACAAGCGGAATTTGCTCATGTGTGAATTTCAATGGTTTAGCTTTATTTACTTTGCACCAAAATGGACTTTTTGGCATAGCAGAGTGAGTTAATTAGAAATTACAAATGAAATGTATGCATCAAAGATTTCAATTTCAGGCTTGACTTTACCTGAAAGATTAATTTTGGGCATTTGCATTTTCCTTCACTGCTCAGTGGACAGTGTAACGTCATGGTGCTCATCATTCAAAAATGTCTGATGTGCAAATATCTATAGAAGGCGCTTAATGAATTTAGATAATACATATCATGAAAATGTTAAAATTCCAGAGTGTCAGCATTTAGGATAACAAAAGAGAGACTTACAGATTTCAACTAACACTGTGCTATTTGAAGTTTTCATTCTATTGTACAATACTTTGAGTGTTACACCTTAAACAGGTAAACTATCAATCTGTAAGTTTTTTTAAAGTTCTCTTTTCTAGTTGTGACACGTATAAAAATTTAGGTGTAAGCACTTAACCTGTGCAAAGAATAATCAAAAAGGAACTACAGAATGATTTAAAAATGCAACATGTGCATAATTCAGTTTTCATTGTTGGTGCAGAGGTTGTGTTCTTGTATCTTAGAAAGGAGAAAGAAGTGAAAGACGTTTGTGAATTGGTTGATCTGTACTGGTTTCTGAGCATGTTGGTGATGTCTGGTCCTGTAACGGTGATGGCCTTTGTTTCTTCTCTCTCTCCGTTCTTCAGGACTCTCAGCCTCACAGGCAGGTATGACTTCTGCCTCCTGCTGGGCGGGTTTGTCAGTGGAGGAGCATTAGGTATCAGAAACCCTTCTAGGGGCCAGTTGAAATCCTGGATTTTATTGGACACACAAATAAGAAGAATGCAATCTGAAACTGTACTTAGATTTATGCCATAGTACTGTAGGTTTTAATTTGAACAACACTTGATGAACACATTTTCTGTACAATATATTGTATGTAGAACAGTTAGGTTGTAAAACTGTTACCATACTTAAAATTCTCAATTTCCTCAAAATTCTCAAAAGCAGCAATTCTCAATTTTTAAATACTTTTAAAATAACATGCATTTTAAAGACCTTTCTGTAAAATTAACATTTTAAAAAATGTGCTCCTCAGAAAAGTTGTTTTGTTAAATTGTAAAATAAACTATTTCATTTTAAGTGGAGATTTGTCAAGTGACAAAAATAAATCACTAGCCCTTTCTCCTTTCTCCAAACTGCCTATGTGAATCAAGAACAGAACCTGACATTTTTATGTTTTTACATATTTTTTTAATTGTAAATACTGATCATATGAAATACAGTTTTCTCAGAAACATTACAAAAAACAGAGCTAAAAAGAGCTGTTGCAATCATTATGCCAAGATGCTCTGCTTGGGTCAGGCTCTTTAGTATAATGATCTCATGTATTATTAGACTGTCTGAATTCCATATTAAAAATTGGACTGAACAACAAAATGGTTTAGGAGACGGATTTATCACCTGCTTTAACAAAACAGCACTGAGATGTTCTACATCTTCATTAATTTCTAACATCTTGTAAACATTCTGATTGTTTTCACCAGAAGAATGATTCTGCTTGTTAGCTTACCGATAGTTTCTGGTTCCTTGCCTCATCTATTACAAAATGACAGAGGAGTTGTGTTATGTAAATAACATGGATTATTTGTGACAGGATGTGCGTGTTCCCCGTTGTAATAATGTGCTTCCACAGAGTACTTGTGTATTAATTCAAGGCATCACAAGGGCGCCTTGCGGTGGCATAAAGGCACAGATGAGGTGACCCCTTTTGTTAAAGAGCTGATAGCAAAAGCGTATGAGAAAGACGATACCCCGACTTTCAACAAGCACTCGCTTACTAGGGTAAAAACACAGGACTTCAGTCCTGCTTTTCCAGCATTCTCTGCTGGCAGTACCAATACCCCCATCACCCATTCCCCACTAGGTCTCACAGGAGGGTACCCACTGCCTTGTCCATGCTGGCTAATGCCACAAATACAGTCAGCTTCTGCCTTCATTTCATTTAATGCAAACACATTACTTGCTGGAGGCATTGCCTGGAACTCTCGATTTACATTGATTTAAAGAATTTCTCTTTAAATGCATGCAAGGTTTTGAAATGATTAAGAAGCACAGACCACCAAGCTTGAAAAAACCGAGAGCTCCGAACGTTAACTGGGAGAGCTGCGCTTTCTTCCTGGAGCGAGGCAGGCGTACTGTAGTCGCCATGTTAGTGATCCAGAGACCAGTACAGGAACAGTACCTCATTCAGCTCTCCATTCGGCAGCAGAGGCCACATGTACATGAGCTTGTTCCACTGTGGGTTCTCCACTTTCGAGTGCTTCCATTGACCTAGTTTGTGAATTCCCTCTTGTTTGATAGCCCATCTGAAAGATATAAAAAGGACAGTCATTTACAGTAATAAGCACAAAGCAATGTGCTGTAATTTATTTTTTTATGAATAAGAACTGAGATGATGTGACATGCTGTGACATATCGCTTTTTTCTTCACAATGTTTCAGTGTTCTGGAACAGCAAAGGTAGCACATGACAGGGAAGAGAGCTGTGAGTGGAAACCAGGGAAAAAGTGACAGACCATGATGTGGGAAACAATGAGACTGGGGGAAATGGTCATTTTCTTCTGGCTGCGGTGAAAGATCATGATTGTATCTGTACTTGTGACTTCTATCACTCACTGCTCAGTTGACTTGTCTTGGCATTTAGTGCCTTGTGGCTTTTTTCTTTTTTTTACCTCAAATTGTGATTAGTGAAAAAATACTGTTTTAAAAACAACAAATACCTTTTAGATAACATATTTGAGGTATTTAAATCATTCCTTCATTCTAATGGTTGATTATTAAACTGCAATTAATTAAATCCTATTCATCATTATAGAATCTAATAATTTCTCTCATTGCTTTTGTGACTGTGGATTTCATATCTGATCTACAGTACAACTCAGAGACAATTAGAATGCTGGCAATACTAAAGATGGCCATTAGGTGGCGGCCATACTCCATAAATTAGACCTGGTGTTCTGTTTTTTCCCTTCTGTTTATTTACAGCTGGCATCATAAGGACACTTCTTGGTAACATCCCAGTTTCTAAGACATCATGGAGACCCTGCTATGCTGAAAGGCACACAGCTGCATGGAAAATTCACAGCAGCTATCAAAACAATGCAGGAATGCTCTAAATTCAGAGCACTCTGAAACCATATGGGGCAGGGAAGATTACTTAATTTTTCCATGCAGTAAAATTTTAAGAGAAATTCACTCACTACACTTATAAAACAAATAGAAATGCTGCCACACAACATTGTTTACCTCTTCAAACAGTCTCAAAGGCTATGAATTTGTCTTTTAACAGCGCATATCCTATTCCTAAAATATTTTAATGACTTATTATTTTCACTATACAACATCCTGGAATGCTAGTAAGAAGAATCACTCTAAATTATTCCTTTTTAAATATGAATTTAAAATAGAAAACTATCTGTCTATCAAGCAACATCTACTTATTTTTCATTGTAGTGTTATCACCAATGACATCAACAACTCATACAAATATCCATCCATCCAGTTTCTCACTGTTTCATCCAATTCAGGGCAGTGGGGGACCCGGAGGCTATCCTGGTACACAACGGGCGCAAGGTGAGATGCACCCTGGACGGGAAACACACACACTCACACCAGGGGCAATATTCCCAGAGGCCAATTAACCTCCCAGTACGTGTCTGGACTGTAGGAGGAAACTGGAGCACCCGGCAAAAACGCACACACAGGGAGAAGATACAAACTCCACACAAGTCTGAGACAGAACCCAGGGCCCCAGCACTGTGAGGCAGCAACATGAAGCTCGCTGTTCACGTCCCTCGGTATGTTCAGACAAGATTATCATGTTGACCTGTGAGTGGTAATAGACCTCTAATCTCTCTTAAGGAAGTTGTAAGGGTAATTTATGGTAGCCCTAAAACATCCATAATTGATGTTAAAAGTGGCCTAGTCAAAAATAAAATGGAAACTTCCATTTAAATTAGATTAATTTCTAAATTTTTGCATGTACAACAGAAGCAGACTTAAGTGGACGAAAATGTAGGCTAATTCTACGTAGCAGGAAACAATACATAAAAACAGGGCAGCACCATCTGTTAGCGGAACTGCAATTTTTATTAAGCTTTCACTTACTATATTATATCTATTATGAAATAAATCTCCATCCTGTCCTGCTAATTAAAAAATAATAACAAAAACTCCTCTATTTCCAAAGATGTATTTTAGTTTTCAAAATATCAGATAAACTATTTTGTCTTTGGTAGGAGCTTTTCTTACCAAAAATGTCAGACTTCTCCTGAGGCCTGCTCATATACCAGTAGGTCAAAGGCTGCAAGGGTTTGTGAAGGTTTTATTTTGTAGGGCTGTGCCAGCGTTCCAGTGAAATTTAGAAATTGCAGAGAATTCAAGAATCCTCTTCTGAAATGCTCAAACCCCAGCTACTCCACTTTTCCACAGTGAATTATATATTGCCAAATGTTAATGCCACTCAGTGTCAGGGTTCTAAAAGCATCTCGGGCCTCAACTGAATATTTTTTCCACCCTTATTAATATTCCCATTTGAGAAACCATCCACAGCTGAGGCTATTAATGTTAATATGAGACATCTTCTCTAGCAGACATAGTAAAAATGGAGAGAGACATTTTAAACTAAGCCTTTAACATGTGACCTTTGGAGCCATTTAGATTTAAATTAGTTTTTCCTCTCATATTTTGGTTTCCATGAGATTCAAATTCGGGCCCCCAGAGCAAATTATGATTATTCCACCCAGTTAGATGTCTGCTACCAATGGCTATTCTTGTTAACACACCACACAAAAGTTTACTAAAAATAGTTGCCACCCAAATGTTTTTCATGTACACAAAGATGGTGTCTAAATTTGGAATCTAGGAGGACATGGGGGATTAAATGAATGTTTCAGAGAGCCAGATATTAATAATTAAGTAAAACTCAAGCGGATGAAGGTAATGTCAGGTCTGCAGGAGTATACTAAATTAAATGCCTGTCAAAAGTCCCCTCATATGACAAAAGTGAATTAAAAGACTTTTTTTCTCGGAAAAAATAAGAGTCCAGAGAAAAACAGCTCTCTTACACCAAATGCACAAGAGGAAAGATATGTCATTGCTGTATATGCTATAGAGAAACACTAAACTCTATCTTATTAAATGTGATAAATATTTCTTTAGGTAAAATATATTTGTTAATGATGCTTCTTCTGTGTTCTTTCTGAAGGGTTGTACACCATAGCAAGCAATATTCCTGCCATTATATTCATCCCTAACAAACCTATACTCACCACAGATAACGGGTGTAGACATGGATAATTTGTGTACTGTATGTACATTTTATGTATGATTTTACAATGCCTCTAAAAAAAAGAACCATATATTTATGAAAAAAATGCTCATCACATTACCCCTTCCTCACAGGCAGCTAAAAATTAATAACAATTAAATTATATATATATATGCACACAGAAGAAATGTTTAAATATTTGCATGAACATGTATAAATAAAACATTTTTATACTTTCTTTTAAAACAATTGAATGTGGCAGGCATCATATATGCGATTAGTATGCTGACAAAGCATTTCTTACTGACCTACATTAACTGCTTTGTGTCGTGTAACCACTTAAGCCAAATATTTTAAATGCTCTTTAACATTCTAATAATGAAATAGTTCAACATAATTGTTTTTCCCCCTCTGTTTCTTGTTTCATCCTGAGATAGCTTTTAAATTACAGGCCTGTTTTTGTTGTATGACCAAAACAATTATGAAAGTAAAAAGAATTGTGTAATTAAAAGGTAATTTCTGCACATTAGATCATACATTTTTCAAAAGTGCTCGCCTTCATCTGCTAGATGTTTACTTTTCATCCTGCTTTTGCTGATGTACTATCCCATCAAGGCTGACATTTAAATGAGCGAGTATTCAACACAAATGTAATCATTGTACAGCATCCAATGTGGCACCATACTGTGATGATTGCTGCTGAGAGCCTTTAGCGGTCCCCCAAATGGGGGGAAAAACGAGACAAAATGTTATCAATTTACATTTTTCTGTGATTAACTTTTATGCAAAGGAGGGTCTGATCTTGCTCCTGTCTCACCTGAATCATGTGGATCATCAAAGACAAATTGAGCATTGCTTATTTAAGCGACAGGCTCTAAAATACCGTACAGCTGTGCTGCGAAAGAAAAAGAGTGGGCCATGAACTTTTCTAATGCAACCCAGAGAAAAAACAACACCGTCTTCATGTGGTGCAGTAGCACAATGAAAACCACAAAGGACAACTGCACCCAGTCTTTTTAATTGTCAGTGGGATTAAAACACCGTTTAGCGGTTACAGTAAAAACGGGTTGGCATTAGTAAACACCAAGTAAATATTTCATACACATCTCCTGAAAAGCCATGCATGCCCAAGATTTTTCCCTGTGGCTGTGACTTCTAACACTTCCTCCACATCAGCAAGGCCTTAGCTGGCCAGAGCTGATAGCTTTAATTTCCTCTGCCAGAGGGCTGCTGTTCACCTCGGCTTGCAGCAGACGACTTTGCCGTTTGCGTTGCCGATCCAGAAACACACCGTAGCCGTAGCCCAGAGTCAGACCCCAACCTGACTGACGCAGCTGGTGTTCTAACTGACGACCTTAACATTTGGAAGGTTACTGCACTAAAATATCAGCCTTCCAAACTGGACGCGAAAAAACAGAGGCAAAAAACTTGAATTAAAGAGCTTTTATTTGCTGTTGTACATGGGACAAACATTAACCAGTTTAAACTCTCATTACAACCCTTATTGTCCTTTGTATGTACATGAATTTTTTCACACAAGAGCGTGATAACGAAGCACGGTTAAGACAGATTGTCCAGAGTCCTGGTTCAGAGGAGAGAAAACGTAATAAATGAGTCATAGGAGACATTGCTATTTCACGTCCAAATTATATTTAAAGATACATTGAGTTTAATGTTCATCTGTTCACTAATAATGTTTTTATGACCACTTTTAATACATTTCAATATCATTTCCTCATTCTTTTGAAACCAATAATTGCTGCAGAACTGCTTTGGGATTTTACTGTATTGGGTTGCACTACTGTTTTTTTTACCAGCTCATAAATGAATTTTTATGTGAGCAACAATAATAAAAACAATTATCGCACTTTCAAAAACAGTTTAAGGAAATTTACAGAAAGATAAAAGGAACAAGGCAGAACTCTTAGACCATACAGTATATTGGAAAACTCAATAATATACTGAGTGTACAATGTGAAAAAAAATAGAAAAAATAATACTTTGTTATATATACTGTATATATGTATTTCAAAACTACAGAAATGAAATAAAAATTATCCTGGCCCAATTTAAGTCACACAATTCAATTACCTTTGCAGAGAAACAAAGGGAATTTGCTGTACACTATAACACTGACAAGGTTAGATGTCCTCCAGCATATCTATTTCAAAGGTTAATAATTGTCTGCATTCCAGGATAAATCCATTTTGTTTAATCTTCTTCTTAACACTGCTTCCTACTACTTATTTTCAGATTCAGATCTGCCATGAAAATAAAATCCAATATTAATCTAAATATGAAGAAAATTTGTACTAGATATTCCCATCTGGAACTCTAAGCTACAAAGAGGTATTTCAAAGAAAAGCCCTCAAGTGGCATAACCTTGTACTACATACGCACACACACACGACTGCCCCTGTTTCATAAATACTGATGTTGATAAACTCTGCTTGGTCATTGATCAAATTAATAATTTCTTAGTTTTTGACAGTTTTAAGGACACATTCCTAAAGCAAATAATTGTTAAAAAAAGCACATTATGTTGACTTAATATTCAAGTGCTGTCCTTGACAGAACTTACAGACAAAACTATTCGCACCCATTTTGTTCACTGAAAAAATGCACATAATAATTGCATTGCGTTTTTGTACCAAACTGGGCTGAGGTGCTATAATAATAAAAGGTCTTTTTCTTAAAAATATACTTGGAGACAGGAAGAAGGCCTTAATTTTAACCTGATAAAACCATGACAAAAGTGCATGGAGAGTGCAATGCCTATTTAGATGGTTTAAATAGGTTCCAGAGCCATAATTACATATCATAATTACAGACTTTAGTATTATGATGATAGTATTCAATATGAGTGGAAGAGGTGTCTCCAACAGACAGCAAAACCAGCAGAGGCCAGCAAGCAATGTTATTATGCTTTATAAATTAATAAAAAAACTTTGTTTTGCATATAGGATCTCTCTTTTAATGTTTCTAGAACAATAATAACATTTTTGATTGACAGATGTACATGCCTACACACGTATCTATTTGTCCCTTAAGCCCTGACATAGCTCTTACACAGCCATCAAGACATGTTAACAAGTTCTACCCCCTGATTTTTTCTTTCAAGTGAAAAAACTCCTGTCCGTGCACATTACTATTTTCGCGGTGCAGAATCACTCTGTTTTACTTTGCACAAAGGCTGTGGCTAATTACAGGAAGAGACAGAAGCTGGCTAGCCTGGAGGCCTTCTCTGCCACCACAGTGAGTCTGCTACAGAGTCAACAAGCAGGTAGCGGGTGAAATCAAATTCTATCTGACAAGGCAGTAGATCCCATCACCTAGGGTTAGGAAACAGACAAGCCGTTTGGTGGTCACAAGTAAAGACGGAGAAATTTCAAACAGATTGTTCCTGACAGAAATCATATCACAGAAGCGCTTTCTGACAAGGTCCGCATGAATGAAACTATGCACTTTATGCTTCCTATCTGCTTCCTGTAAAGAGGGACAGTGTTTAAAATACACATCGAGGGTGACAGCTCAGCGTACAGTGGTTAGCAAGTGTCTAAATGCTTGCTTTCCCCTCAGATTCACAAAACACGAAAAGCAAGACGTTAGAACACCATTCACATTCTGACACCATCACTTGTGGTGGGATTTGAAATCACAGAACTGAAGCAGGCAGCCTCTGATGTCAATGTGCCAATGTTTTTTAGGACAAATGAGAAGTGGGTGGGACAGGCCTACAGTAGGTGGGTTACCCAGTGGTAAGTCCCAGGTAAAAAAAAGGTTAAACAAACGCTATGTAAAGAGTGATTAAGTTCAGAGCATTACTGATACTAGTAAACACCAGTGGGAAGGATTTCCCCCATTTGCTACTATGCCTTCATTTACATTAAGTAGTACAGCAAAAAAGTAGACACAGAAAAAAATACACAAGATAAATGTAAAAGCTACAGCACCAATGTGATTAAAAATGTTTAAACAAACTTGTATAAAAACATTTTGTATTTAATATTAGTAATATGCAGTAGGTTAAACCTATTATTTTCTTGCTTTATAAATCATGTTTTTGTCCGCTTTAATCTAAAGAGTACCTGGAGATACACCGAGTCTGAGTATAAAAATAAAACTGGAAATAGAGACAGTTAAATAATTTTAGGGTGGCAGAGAGCCTTCTGGGACATTGTGTTCAGTCTGTACTGAGTCACTCAGTTGAAAACCTGCGCTATTGTCAATCATGATTTAGAAGAAAAAAACAACACTGATACTCATATGATTTGCTTGATTAGGAAGACATCTGATTAAATTTATTTGCAATTTATTTAACACAGTAAGAGTTTTACTTTACCATGATTTCTCATCTTCAGCACAAATGCATAAGGCATTTGAATTAATAATGGTTATATCAATCAGCCCCAATCATCTAGGCTGATCATATTTTACCAAATTAGCCTACCCCATGGGTAGTGAATACTGGAGAGTAAGTCTTCATTAAGCTATAATTTGTCGTGTCTCAATGGTAAATTTTTCAGACACTGTAGAACTCTTTAAGGCCCCAGGGAAATACACAGACACGTCAGAATTAAGAAGGGACTATTTAGAATCCCCAAATCTTATTTTTACACTATTTAAATGTGGTGAACAGCACACATCTAGGTTTATTTAAAAAACAAGTTAACTTTTTATATGATAAGGATTAAGCCTGACACCAAGGATACTTTTGCCATGTCTAGACACATGGCTAGACACTACAAGATCATTTGCTAATAAGTAAAAGGTCAAAGATTCTACTGTTAAAAGTAGAGTCAATGTTAAAGTTTCTGTGTCATTCACAGGAGCAACCTCCAATTTCATATTTTGTTGGAATAAAGTACATTTGAAACCCCATCACTGAGTCTGAATTCCTATCGTACCGAACATTGTGCTTCTGAAACGTAATAGACTGTTCAAGCTTATAGTACACGGGAAAGATGATTTAATTTTCTGTGCTGTTTGCTGCAGTATGGTTGTCAAATGATTGCTCTTATCAGAACCTCAAATTAATTTGCCTGTGTGAGATCAGTGACTTTAGAAATTCACATAAAAGCTAGTATTGCATGACAATAGCAATCTGCATCGTATCACTGTGGCAGGCCTGCTCCTGCTGTTCTGTCAGCGTCACTTTGATTCTGACTTATATCTACTTTTCTGCTATAGACATATAATCATATTTATCTTTTTGAATAGAAAACATTATCTCATAAAGTCATTACAATTTTTAATTTGAATAATTAAATAACTTGCAGGCAAGAAGAAAACAAAAACAAGCATTCTTAAGAGTTATATTACTGTACTGTATACTGTATAAGTACTGTATATTTACACATATAAACATGAAGACTGATTTGGATTATAGAAAACTGTTTATAGGTAAGTTTATGGCTGCATTATTATAGCTGAAAAAAAGAGATGTGTTAAATTTAATAAAATCCTTGGCATTTTAGGACATAGTTTGCATACAATATTCTTTTTAAATAATACACTAGTATTTTGAAAAAGGCAACAGTTATTCCAGATTTCACATAAAATATCAATGAAATTCAAGACAGAACTTTTATATGCCTTAAGCTATCCATAGTATGTAATACACATACTGTACAGTAGTTATATGTCACTGCTTGCTTTATTTGCAGTGTACAAATTTGTCCATACCTGGGTTAGTGATGAATGTTCAAAAAAGATTTAAAGATTCATTCATATTTCATGTACAGAGGCGTCAATACTTTTGTCTCCAAAATGTTTTGTGCATACATTTCATGCATCATGGTTTTAATCTTTATTTGATACACTCATGCTTTACTTACTTAAGAAAAACAAACATTGTAGTGTTCCTGTCCTGGTTACAGAATCTGTAAACTCAAAAAAACAAACAAACCACAGTGCCCTTACTAAATTAAAAGTCATTGTGATTTGCATTCTGAGGTTGGGATGCTGTGAGATCTGGTGTTCATAAAAGTCAAGTGTGAATTTTAAAACAAGCTGTAAGGGTGTTTACTGTCAAGCTGAACATTTTAATGGAGACACGAGTGACTCTGGGGCTACTTAGGTTACGGCACAAGTAGCTTC
This sequence comes from Atractosteus spatula, assembly GCF_055471065.1. Lineage (NCBI taxonomy): Eukaryota > Metazoa > Chordata > Actinopteri > Semionotiformes > Lepisosteidae > Atractosteus > Atractosteus spatula. Next base: position 10,085,427 of record NC_142721.1, on the reverse strand, counting down.
CTGTTGTTTACCTAACATTAAAACTTAATACTTAAAAGCTTAACATGATGTTAATGGAACACTGGCGAGTTAATTACTACGTTCATAAAGTCAAATGTGGCTGAAAAGTTTGAACACAGGAAACAAAAGTAAGCTCCCGACACTTCAGCAAATTTCACAGATAATTATCTTACCTAAAGTCACAGTTAGAAACAACTTCTCACCTTTAAAAGTGCATGTAACATCTTTAGCAAACTACACAGAAACTGATGGAATGCTAGAAACAGACAAAATAAGAAATAGATCAACTTTTTTTAATTATAGAATTTATGGAAATTAAGTTACTTTATCCTTTCTCTAACATTTCACAGATTAGCAAACACCTTTGTTTTGTGATATTAATTACTCTTATAGTTCTCAATGTTGTCATGATTCTCTGATCGATTATATTTCTCTAGAAAAATTCACTGCTAAACAGACCAGCCCTAAGATGCAGGCATTGCAGGCTGAAATGGACTTCATTTAGACAAAAAAATATTTTTTCCTGTACACAAGACAAGCTAATGCAGACTGAAAAATAGAAACCAGTGTAAGCACTATCTGTATATAAGAATTTCAGAGGCAAGACTAATAATAATATTTACATTTGTTTTGAAAGTCCTTAAAAAGAAAATGCAAAAATAATAGACTAGAGTGTCAATTACTCTGAAAGACCTGCAAATACTGTATAGTGAGTACAGAAAAAGAAGTTTTAAACTCGTGTTATAGGCTATATCTTCAAGATGAAAATGATTTACATTTAAAATAATAGAATTTAAGCAATATTATTAGAAAAAAGAAACAGACAATGAGCAAAATGTATCCATTTTTTCTTTAACTGAATAAATTGTTTTTGTCATAAAGGGCTATTCATTAGAGACATCTACTACAAGAAAAATAAACCTTTTGCTTTTTTGTAATTCTCTCAGAAAGTATTAGCATCTGTCCAGGAATGTTCACTGTTAATTAGACTGTGCAATGAATTTAATTGCATGTTATTTTAATAGCTTGTATTAATTAAAAAAAAATTGTCAGGGCAAAACAGCAAAACATCTTTTGATGTTATTGTTTGACATTTGTTTTATCGAACAAATACTGAAGCTACTGAACACAGTAAAAATTAATTGTGTACAAAAAATTAAGTAAAGCAGTTAATGAAGTGCACCAATGGTGATACCTTCTCATGCTGCACAGCTCTCTGCACTGAAACCAATGATGTCTGCGTTAGCATGGGTTGCTTAATAACCGAAATCTGAACATATTGCAGTCACTCTGCTCCTGGTAATCATCAAGTTCCAAAGATCACATGTAAGAACACAGCTAGAAGAAGCTGATTTTACCCTGCGAGAACAACAGTAACTGCAGCATAGTACAGTATACCATATGACGTACTGTATATATAACATAGATATCTCATCAAAAAGACTTAAAACCCTGAGCATGCAAGCTTTAAGGGATGCTTTCACCTATGACCTTTGATTTTTTTACACTGGCATACTCTGTTTCCCATATTTTTAGCCTTCAGCTCTTTAGCACGGTTAGAAAAGGAGTAAAGAAGAATCTACACAGAAAGCAACTGCTAGTTTAAAGGTGAGCCAAATGTAGCGCTGTTTCTGTCGACACGTGTTTAGACTAAAAAAAAACATTGTGCACTGCTGAAGCAGCAACAGCAATCAACTATCACAATAGATTCGTTTATCTGAAACAAGCTTATCGTTCCTAAGCGTGTCCCTGGATATTTTCATTTGTTATTTTAGGAAATTGGTTACTTTTTTCCCCACAAGCTTTATCTATTACCTTTGGAGATATGACAGGAATACCATTAGAAAGATGATGACATTACCAGAAAGAATGGGCATCACACAGTTGGGTGATAAAAATTAAGCACCTCTGTCTCATATGCATTCGAAATGGAGCTATACCACTGTGACTGAAATGTGCATAAAATCTGAGACGGCTGAAGCTATTAGTGATGTGCTGGTGCTGGGTTTGAGAAGGAGGTGGGAAGGTGAAGGCGGGGGGGTTGCAGTTAGGCTGCAGAGTGGGGTGATAGATCTCAATCTATTGCTTCACCGAAATTATGTATTTCCTTTTTCCCCCTGGTGTGTGCCACTCATGCAATAAGCACAGGCCTCCAGCTGAGCTGCATTTGGAAATGCCACTGAGCATAGTGTGCTTGCTTCACTTGTCTTCGCCGAGGCAGGGCAAGGCAAGACGAGGCACCATCGGGAATAGCAGGCGTGAGTGTGCCGGGGAGACTGCCCCTCCCTCTGCTCCCCGACCTCCGCTGCTCTGCGGATGTGCGGCTGAGCGCAGGCACTAGTCATGTAGAAAATGGCTCCCACTGATCAATTCATCGGATTTGGGGAAACATTTAACTTCCGTTAAAAGTGCCCCAATTGGTATTCTGAGTTGAACCTAAAGAGGAGCTGCTGTCTGGTTGACACGGCTACACAAACAACATCAGACAGAGCAGGAACATTCCTGGGCTTCACAGCAATTTCCTTGATTTAGGATTTCTCACTTGACACATGACTCTTTCATTAACAGGGACTTGCCATGTTGGTACTAACACATTACCTGCATACCTAAATTAAAATAATGATGGTGATTTTCCAAGTCTAGGTTTCTACAACTCCATCGCCAAAGTTAATTCTTCTCTCCACTGTCAGGCAGATTTTAACCCTGAACACAGTGGAGATTACATGCAAAGCCTGTGGCACAGATCAGATCACTTAATTGGGCTTGCTTTTAGCCACAAGAGCATTTTGCAATTGACCTTGTGCTGAAAATTTAGCCCGTTTTTCTTGATTTGAGCCTCATTCGCAATATACTATCTTGGCAGATTTTGCTCATCTCTAAGTTTGATTTCTTTAGGCCAACTAGAGATTATTACTTAAAATTTGCTGCAGGCAGCTGATGATGTTGAAGCAATTTATTAAAACAGATAGTTTTAGTACATAAAGTACTAATTATTATAAGTCAAAATAAATACTTTTTTCTTTCTTTGCAGTTTTTCATCAATTATTTTACATTTTTATTTATTTTAAACATAGTCAAAAATAGTTAGACCATACATATTCTATGGTGAATAAGCAAAGAGCACTTTACAGTACAATGTTTAATTGTCTGTTACTAAAGAATACATCTGTATTACAGATCACTCTCTTGCCAAGAACCAACAGACTATTTACAAATGTTCATACTGTAGGACATGTGAATAGCAAATATTGTTAATGAGCTGCCTATTGTGATGGAAAACGGTTAAAATCTGATTGCAACCTGTTGAGTCTCGGTACAATTTAGCTACACAGGCCAGATTTATAAAAAAAAGTCCTTTTTTTCATAAAAAAGTCCAACAATTACCATGAAAATGAGGTATTTTCCTATTTCAAACTAAAATAAACAAAAGGTGTTTGTGTGACAAACTGCAACTAATAATGTTCATAGTGCAAACAATATGAAGATTCTGAGGTTAAAAGTGGCCTCACTACGAGAAAGTTTCAAATGGTAAAGCATCATTTTAAACAAAACTATTACTATTTAAGAACTCTTCCTTAAAAATATCCATACTTACACATCTCATCTTACTACTTGGTATTAAAAATTCAATCACTGTGCAAAAAAGTTTTTTTAAAAACTGGTCTTCTTTTACAGTACTTGAGTCAGTATCGCATCATACACATCATATAAAAACAAAGACAGTGTCCTTTATACGACAATGGTCTTTTTTGTGATTTAAAGTTATGTAATGACCAGTGAGTGCAGTTTAGATTACAGGGATTAGAGGTAGTTGCTCTTTAGCAGGGTGCTATGAAGAGGCTACACTCTGTTGGCCTCCAAAGCCCTGTTGTTTACCACAGTATCTGGATGGATGCTTTAGCCTTGTGCAAAGGGTTTGGTCCCAGACGGATAAATTCTGGCTTATCTCCACTACCACTGGTTAATCAGTGGGGATATATACCGCACAAGGTAATGGAGCATAGAACTGGCCCGGTGGCTTCAGTGGTGAGCCCGCTGGGGTGACCCTCTGCAAGCAAGGCTGTTACACACAGCTCAGCACCAGTTGGGCTGGGAGCTGAACTAATCCTAGCAATGCATTGACTTTCTGGATGTGGTATGTGCCAGGCAGAAGGTCTCTTCTTCTCGGGGAGGAGGAGAGAGCTTGCTTATCAAGGGAATTTAAGTGGGGAAAAAAAGCAGCATGGCCAATCAGAGCAAAGCCACTCACCCCTTCAATTCAAATTGAGTAGCTGAGGGGAGGGGAAAGTCAGTTCATCATGGAGGATGTACCCAACATCAGTTACATTTATAAACCAAAATACAGTCCCTAAAATGAATTATTATATTTTCGGGGTTGTACAATACACTGAGAGGGAAACATCCAGGGTTTCTATTTATTAACTAAACATTATATAATAAACCCCTCAAATTTTAAAGCCTGCATATGGAATCTGTTTTCTTGATATGATTTATTAAGTAAAACTACAGAAAGCCAAACAATCTTCACAAGAGAAATACCAGAGTAATAGCCAAATAAATATAACAATGTACTAGATCATTACATTTGTTGGTGGTTAAATCAGGTGCCGTTTAAATATATATTTTTTTGCTCTACATCTACGATGTCTAATAAAAAAGTTAATTTATCTTCATTATTGTATAATCCTTAAATTTGTCCCCCTCTTCCCCAGAAATCAAACTCCTGTTATTTACTATAATGAACGCCATTTCATAAGGTTCTGGTTCATAACAATTTGTTTAAAATAAAAATAATAATGAACTAATACAAGAAACCATGACGATACAAAGGCTGACAGACAAATCTCACACATCACACTTCCTAATTCAGTAAATATCCCCGTTATGGAGTACAAACTGATTTTCATTAACATCATTAGACTTACAAAAAGTCTTAAGCCACCCAAGTTCTTTTAATGTAATAAAACAAGAGCACTTGAGACACTGATAATAAATAATTAACTCAGCAATCACATCTCTCAAGACATTCTAAATAATTTAAGCAGCATTATTATGTAGAAAAGGAGGTTAAGAAGTGAAGTGTTAGGCATTCTAATAAATACTTCAGTAGGCTGAGTGTGCTTTCAGGGACAAGCAGACAAGGAAGAGCCTCTGGTTGCTGTGAACATAAATTCTCATACTGTATATTTCAAAGGCAAAGATAGCTTGCTGAAGTACTTCTCTTATTTAAAAAAAAACAAGCTAGGCATTTTTTGGACAAAAAACATTTACCATTGGAAAGGTAAAGAAAATAAACCTTACTGCACTTAAGTAATATAACCACAGAAATATTTCTTGCAAAACTGATTAGTTCTTTAGCCTTGAGCCCAATTACAGTTTTGACTGGTGTATAGAGCTCATTACACAGACTTTTGATTTTGCTTGTTTAATATGGTAAATTAAAAAAAAATCAACTTTCCTCCCTGGATATACTGAATACTGTATATACAGTAAGTAGCATGTAATTGCATAGTATAATACCCACAATATGTATGATATTAAGATTAATTCTACTGTATGACTGTTACAGGAAAAACAATAAAATGATACAATATCTACAAGTAAGAGCCATGAACTACCAAGAACTTTAAAAGGAAAATGCAAAATCTTTTAAAAGCCATTAAGCATAAGGTGTAAATAATTATTCAAGCTTTAAGGTATAAACAAATATTAAAGCTCAGTCTTTCAGCCTTTTCTTTGAGAAAGAAGCAAAGTTTAATGTGCATTTAAACTTTAACCACTCATCAAGACAAACTTAACTGGTCAATCTCAATCTCATGTCAAAAAGCCTTAAGCCGTCATGAGCTCTAGTGCAGAAAAGGTCATTTCAGCACCATTGTCTGCGACTTTGCTGAAGTGACCTTCAGAATTATCACTAAAGGTATGCACAGACACAGGGTACAAAGGTCTCGTGTGTTTATCTGTGCAATTTTGCTTTGCTTTTCCTCTGTATCAATAGAAAAGCAGCATAACATTTTTCAAATGGCATTTCTTTATTTGTTTGAGAGAGGAGGAGGAGAAAAAAAATGAAATAAATAAATGCCAAGAACATCATTAGAACAAATGCCAGCTCTGTCAGTGACAGCTGCTCCCCCTGAAAGCAGAGAACGTTGCAGGAGAGCGTCGGCCAGCAATCCCCTTAGCGGTCTGTAAAGTCACTAGTGGGAAAACAACAAAGGCCTTTCCATGCAACTAACACAGATGTGCCCATAGCCAAACTGTCAGAAGCAGTTAAGATGACGGCTACTCACAGTTCATTATTTCCTTCTCACAGGTCACTGGGTGACAAGCTGGGTCAGCATGCTTCATTGGATGTTACAGTTCTATCGTTACATTATAGAAAAGGTGTGCCATTTGATTTGATAAACTTGTATCAACAAATCCACGATTAGCACTTTGAAAGAATTCTTTAATTTTGTCTTTACTGCTTTAAGTTGAATGTAGATCACACTTCTGTCATTCAATATGATCGTAAAATGCATTTCTTGGTGTGCTTTCAGTAACTTAGAATATATTTATTTTCCATTTCATTAATATAATTTTTAGTGTATTGTTTAAAAAAAACTGTGCATTTAAATTAAGAAATTCAATAGTTGTATATGTTTTTGGAAGTTCCATTCATTAAATCTTAATGAAGCTCATATGTCAGCTACTATAAAAGTGATATGATTTCAAATATTATTCTCAGTGCTAAGCATTAGACACTTAAAATATATTCTACCAAGTAATTACTCATACGGTATTAGCCGTAATACTGTATATGCTTTTTTATAAATAAAAACTAGACAAAAGTTAATGAGGTCAATTCAGCCTCTTTACACTTTGCATCACTAACTGCATTATTAGACATCAAGAGTGAAGGGCAAAATTCCTCAATTGCTCTTTAATTTAAGGGCATTATTTGGGAATTATATGGAAATAAATTATAGTCCAGACCATGTCATTAAACATGATTTATATGGAAGAAAATATATTTGCTGCAAAAATGTTTTTGTTTCCATGACACTGAATGACAACTAGAGCATATGAACATGAACTATACAAGCTGATAAAATATAAAGAAATGGGCTTCTGCTGCAAATGAAACGTATCATTTTATAATTTTTGAGCATCAAACTACTGCTCTGTGCAAGTATCTCAGTTGAGGTACACAGCCATTAAACACAGTGAAGTAATTCATCTTTTGCATATACACATCTGGAACAAGGATGAGATTCACAAACGTGTTACTTGTTGAGTTGACAATTTAATATGAGACCTTAATGAAACGTGAAGTGAAAATCTGACATTGTTAAATTGCATTACAGAGGCTAAAATGGTGAAGATGCACACAAAAATCCCACAAATAACTTGATATAATCAGCTTGGACGTTTTATATTATACACCCCAAAAATATGTAAAGTTTCCACTCCACAAACTCATGAATGAATCGTGATTTTGTTTAGTTTGATGTTTTTCCTTACCAGTATTAATTTGTAAATGTACGCGAAATAAAGTTTCTTAAGTCAACAGATACAATGATTGCCATTATAAAATTTGTTTTATTGGATCATCAGCAAATTCATTTAAATTACCATTATTCATACTGTAGAAAGTACAGTAAGAAACTGGTAAGTTTACCTGAAGTATTTTTTGAGGAACCTTTTATAATATGAAAGAAAGGATACATAGAAATATCTATAACTTCTTACAGATGCTTCCTCATTCCCATCTTTACTGCTCCACTCTTTATCCCTCCTCTCTCTCGCTTCTTAAATTGGTGCTTGTCTGTAAGCTTAAGGGCTTTTGAGATATTTCAAAAATATCTGGGAAATCAATCTTACATGAAACTGAAGGAAAACATCTAATGTCATTGAACAATAACTATCAGTTCTGTCAGCGGCCTACCTTTGAGCTGAGGCCTGGGGCTGTTTGTCTTCTCGTTTCCTCACTAGTGCCACTGTCAGCTGGGCACTCTCCCCCAGGGCTCCTGGCGGCATTGGCTGGGTGTCTATGGGTAATGGAACTTGCTTCTGATTGGTGTCACTGACATTGTATCCTGAAACCTAAGGAAAGAAGCAAAACACTTAAACAATTATTCTTGGATTATATATAGATATCAATCCTCAATTAAATCATAGCTAAATCCAAAGAAAATATAGGTCATGCATTGCAAGAGAAGATTTTATACATGATTTCCAGTGGAGTGATGAATATTTTTAATTAATTACACTGTACTTGTAGCATTAATTTACCATAGGAAAACAGGACAGTTTCCATAAATATTACCATAAACTCTCTTCCCTGTTAAACAGGTTTCGATGAAAAAATAAGTTTTTTTTAGATACTTCATGAAAAAACAAGATATTTTTTATATACCCAAAGTGACATGTGCTTCAGATATCTAGCTAACCAATCACATTAATATCGTATACTAAACTGGATTCCAGTCCACATATAATACTGCAAAATCTACTTTGGTCTGTTTCCTGTGCAAAAAAATTGTTGAATAATTTTCCTTTAACAATGTGCTGGGAAAAAATCAAGATTAATCAAAGAAACAAATAGGAGCATTAATGGAAACTGTATTGGATTTAAATGAAAAACTGATATATAAAAGCCAGCCAAGGAGAGACAGTTAAATGGTTTTCAGAGACTGATCAAAGGAAGACAAGTTTTAAAGGAGGAAGCTATTTTTCCCTCCTTTGTTGAGATATATATATATATTAAAAATGCAATAAATGCCATTGATACAAAATTAATTTGTTGTTTTTTAATCTTTCAATATATACAGACACACACATAATCAAAATATTTCAAAGTGTTTAAAATACTAGTATACTAAATAAAATACCAAGTACAGTAATTATTGTGTTATGTTGGAGAACCTTGTGAAATATGAAATATGTCTTTCAAAGAGTTTTCTATGACCTGCCTTGGGCTCTCCAGACTAACCTCTTCAGCAGCAGTGTTGTCTGCCTTCTGCCGTTGTGCAGACCAGGCCCCATGGTGATTGTGCCTCTCTGTCTGGGTCACCTCTCTTACAATCAGCTCCTCCAGGTAGGTCAGGACAAATTCTGAGTGGGCCTGTAGGAAAGGACAAAGGCAAAAGTGTACTATCAGGCCATCTCACTCAAGACATATTAGGAATTATGTTACACACTATTTTAACAATCAAAAAAGAATGACTGTCACAATACATCCAACAATGCAAAACACAAAGAGAGTACAGCTTGTTTACTCTTTTATATACAGCAGAAAATGCTTAGAATTTGGGTAATGGACAGTTTTCATACTGTTCTGTAAAAGATTCTTTATGCGTCTAAAATAGCATGCAAGACTTTTTGAAACCAAGGCTTTGTGCTATGCTACACCTTTTTACAGACACATTTTCTTGTGTTGGACACACCATAAAAGAAAGTGTTGCACTAACCATAGAGAGACTATACAGTACAGTAACTATACGAAAGAATGCATATATTACAAACCACAGAAAAAATGTGACCATCTTTTCCAAAGCCCCACTTCTGATATATGGAACCTTTGATCCTGCAAATGGTAACATGAATTAGATATTAAACAATTCAATTCCATTCTCAATACTTCATTCATCCCCAGGGTGGCAATTTAAATTAAAGTTAATCTAAAAAATCATTACATAGTATCATGATGGAGTACCACAATTCTGTTATTGTTTTAAGATATATTTGAACTACAATGATTTTCCAGCATCAGATACCGCTCAGGCACCGAGTTCAGTTCTATCCAGAGGTCAGCAGAGATATTTTTCTTCCAGTACTGGAGTACTTCAAATGGGACTTGAGTTTGGTATGCAGAAGTGGAAGCAACACTACAGCTGCTGTGTATATAGCAGAGCATGAAAGGAACTCAAAGAATGTAAGTACCTTTTCTGTATGCTCAGTTTATATAATTCTAAAGACGTCCCGTCCTCAGCTTTCAATGTAATTGGCAGTGCAGAGACAGCAAGGCAGAACTGTGGCATGGCTTTGCTCAGGATTGCTCCTGTCTTTCAATACCAGGGGGAAAAAAGAAGTTTGAATGAGTGAAAAGAACCAGAAAATAAAACAAGATGTCACAAATGGCGAGGTCATTATGCCTGAGTAAGCCTGGGACATTAACAATCGTAGAAAGTGAAACACTGTACTCAACTTATCATTCATTGGGCCCAGTCAGATTCAGTGATCTCCAGTGTAACAAGAGTGGAATTTTACAGTTCAGCGCAAAACAGAGGAGACCAATGATATCTTCATTTGTCTTTTTATGTATATTTCACAGTGCAACGATTTAAGGTCTATAACGTGTCACTGCTATTTTCTAACAAGAGTTCATTTTTTCCAGTACAAGTATAGATTAAATGTATGAAGATCTGTGGAGAAGACCTTAAAGGCATTGCATAGTTAAAGTAAATACAGTATGTACCCTTTTATTTTTTTAGTGGCCATTATTTTAAATATATTAATAAGAGTTTTCTAAATCCATTAAAAAAGAAGTTTTAAACTCTCATTGACTCTCCCACATAGGGTAAAATTTAAGATTCAGCAATGCCTCAGAAAAAAAGTTGAGACTGAATGTAGTAGCTCTTAGTGCATGATAAAAACATGCATTATTTATTGGATACCTTTGTTATTTCACCAGTCCTGATAAACCACATTCCAAATGTAAAATACAGGCAGGCATCTAAATGTAAAATCCTTTATTTTAACAAATATAATCAACAATTATCACATCACAAAGCAAAGGCTAGAAATTTAAATGGTGTCATATTTTAATTAAAAAAAACAGAACTGGCTCAGATCAGCATGATAAAACCCTTCAGGGAGTTCAGCGAAATGGAATAATAGGCACAGAGGCATATTTTTCATATTTTGTGTGCAAAAATAAAAAAGAGCAATTACTGGAACTGAAATGTGACTAAATACATTCAACTTGAGTAGCTGTTTTATATGCCAAATATTTGGGATTGCACACATTAGATGGAAAATGGTTACATTGTACTGTAAACTGCACAATGTGAAGCTTATGTCGAGCTATTACTTCCCAGATTTCTTATGACCAATTATAAGCTACAAATGTAATGTTTCATGAAATATAAGTAAAATGAAGCAAAAAACAAATTCTGCCGCATAGTTCTTATATGAAGATTCTATCCTTGAGTACAGCTGAAGCACAAACTGTGTAAAAATATTCTTTCCATCCTAAGCACAATTCACATTTGCTGCAAAGCTAACAAATGCATCCAATGTCTAAAGCAAATGAGCCTATTCAAATCCAAACACAATTTCATCTTTCCATATGAAAAGCTATGAAACATCAATTACGACTCAAAAAACTGTGAAATTTTGATAAATTAGTGCAAGAAACTGGAAAATTCCAATAATCATGAACAAGAAATAATGAAATTCAACCACTCATGCCATGACCAAGACAGTAAGAAAACTCTAGGGCCCTCTGCCTTGTGCATTTTGATTCATTTGGTGGGATAGGGAGTGGTGAACTGGAATTTACCTACTGTACTTGCAAAACTCCTAACTCACAATAACAGGCAGCGTAGCTCTAAGAGCACAGACATGTACAGTGTGTTGTTATTAATTTTAACAAATATTTAGGAGGTTATGTTGTAGTGATATAACTGTATATGTGCCAGGTAACAAATTATATATATGTCATGTAATGAATGACTATTTCTTCACCTGGATTTGATCATCATAACTGTGTTAAAATTATGGGAGGTTTACCAGGCAAACAGCATGATTTTCAAAGCTATCTACTGAAAAACTTAATAATCTTCTTTTTACAGTAAAAGAACCTTGGCAATGCTGCAAAATGATATTGCAAGAGCACAAATGCGTGTTAATAAAACACAGTGATCCTTTTCTGACCTGGATTCAGGCTGCATCTCAAAATGGAAAATACCTTTGTGATTATCCACACATGAGATAAAGGCCAAACAGGTGACACTGCTGCATTCTGGCTTTGATCGCTTTTCTGCCTCGGCTGGGATATTCTGCTTCTTCTTTCAATATGAACGGAGGGACACAAGATCATCTGAGGATTCTCCTAAATTGATTTAATAAAAGTTCAGTAATCTACCTTCTCAAAACACAAAAAGCTTTATTACTACTATGCATTTCTTGAATGAAAAAGTAATAGCCTACCCAATCTCCTTCCTACCTATATTTGCTCTTAAATTTCAAAATCTGCTTAAAGGTGTAACCCTTTAATGACCCCAGAATGAAGTGGGTCAGTGGGCATGTGACCGCCCTATCATTACCAGTCTCTGCTCCTCACCTATGTTCTGTAGGCTGAGCAGCCAAGGTTTTATTTGGTTTTGTTCCTAATTTGATGCTTCCTTGGACAGGTGAATGTGATGTTTCACAAATGTCACCATTTTAACTGAACCTGGATAAAATAACTTCCTACAGTTTCATAACAACAATTACTTACTTTCCCAAATAACTCATACTACAAATATTTAATATTTTATTATATTAAAGCAAACAGTTTAGCAGTTTTATACAGTGGAATTCCAGACTTAAAATTCACAGAAAGAAAAAAAAAAGATCCCATTTGGATGCCAGATTTTCCATGCAACTTGTACTTTCCAAAGGGTTTACACAAAAATAGGACAGCAATTTCTTCACCTCATGAGATGAGTTGCATTTAATTATACATCTCATGCACACTGTATTTATGTTGCCTGTCTGTGATGTGTTTTTCTTCTTTCATCTACATGTTAACATGCTTTTCTTGCACTTAAAGTTAATAAAGATGACATACAAGTCAGGAATGTATAAATGGCAAATTAATATTAAGTGTGTGGGCAGTAATTCTGAAGGTATTGATGCACTACTTATGTTAATATGCAATTACTGTATGCTCACATCATATGCATTTTTGGTTATCTAGAAAAATTATTGACACATTGCCTAACTGCAATACCTTACAGGAGGTCAGGTGAGTACTTAAAATTGAACTTGTGATATGAAAACTACCTTAAGCTGTAAGAAATGGGAGTTTAAATCCACTCTTTCCTGGAGCTGATGACTCCCAGGCTGTCTGGGGCGGTAGTTAGATGGAAATCCAACACATACCTCCCACCTACACAAACACACATCCATCAGTCATACTCTACTGAGCTCTAATCCAATAGAAAATACAACAAAAATATAAATTGCAGGACATGTAACTTTGCACGCAAAAGCAGGGCAGAACATGAAATGTAAACAAAAAATCATACACAGTATTTAGCTGATTTGTCTAAGCTAGTTTATTAGAATACCTAGGATCCCATAGTCCACACCCTCATATACAGTTTGCAAATAACTGCTGATTATGTAGTAATATTTATTGAGTCAGTAAGGGAATTATAATAGTGGTAATCTTTTAAAGTAGTAACTAAATCATAACTACATAAGAAATCATTGGTCACTTTTATTGATTAATTATGGTGCAAAGTACTGCTGTTTAAGAATGAAAAAAAAATAGAAAATAATACAAAGAGCACATGAATATCAATATGTACAGTATAGCAATATAAAATAGTTTAATGAGTCCTTCAGAAGTCCTGTAGAAGCTGTGTTAGGATCACTTAGATTTTAGGCATGGAATGACATCTAACGAGATAAAGGTGTGTTTTTTTTATAGATTCTTCATACTAAATTACAATGTCACCCATATGTAGTGAGTGTAGCAAACAGGGCAACATACTGTATGTGCAAAGTGTAGCAAAAAAAGTGTCTGCTTTGGTTCCAACATAAAAAATAATATATGAAGTCATTACAGAAAATATGTTCCTGGACGATACAAACTTTTTCCAACAAGGAAGTTGGCCATGAACCCTCGGCAAAGCATTGCTGCAACATGCAGAAGGATGTGGAGGATTTAGATTCAGAGGAAATTTAAATGTGAACTCAATTACATATCAGGAATTTAGCCAGGCCTTTGCACAAGTTCAAACAGTTCTGTAAGACATCTACTATTCAATTTAGGAAATTATTTCCCTCCTCCATACTCTAAAAAACAGTAAGAATATCCATAATAATTACATTGTGAATGATGCTGTGAGAAATGACTAGTACATTTCAGCAGGGCATCAGTCATTCAAGAATCATACTTTTTGCTTCAGATATTAAAAAAACTAAAGAATAACTTTATAGTTAAGGGTATGAAAGAATAGACATTTCTTTGTACTAAAATTAATAAACTATCATGATTCTACATCACTCAATTTTGAAGAAACACACTTTTTCAAACCTGCTGGTAATTCAACACCCGGATCTAAAAGAGTTTTGAACACGGCTCTGTCGTCTGCTTCGCCGACTGCTACTACCCTGTCAAATGTCAGGCTCAGAACAGGGTTATAGGGTGACCTGTGGGTAAAAAGAAAGGGAGATATAATTAGCATAAAGGGAAACAGCAATTAGCCATGACATCCCCCGCCCAATACTACAGATTTAAATTAACAATAAAAACTTTGGTTAACTCTGACTTATGAACTGATACCACAGTCCCTTCTCCAGATTTTCATCTCATTGTACACAATATGTCCTTATGTGTTCTGTTTTTTATTTGTTCTGTCATATTCTGCTAAATAAAAAGTGATTACCTAATCATGAGCCGTTGCATGCACACTTGTTTTTGTCAGAACATGAAACATATCTCAATGTGTGCTGATGTTATTTAAGGATATGATAGACATTTGTGGCTGGTTATGATGTTATCTTTCCAGGTGGTGCCATGCCCTTGATTAAAAGCAGCTGGGCTGCAGCCTAAGTATCACAGGAAAGGTGATTGACCAGCATGAGAATAGTCAGTCAATCAATCAATCAATCACATCTGGAACCCAACTCCATTTATAAAAGGCAACATGTTGATACCTCCCGAGTCTGGGGTTATGGATGCATTCTTACAATTCTCTGTACTGGAATTCTACTTCACCTAAAACACGGCACTTCATTTTCATGTTCTAATGAATTACCTTTGATTTGGGTTTTCCAGTGCTCAGACAAATTGTCAATTAATTCTTTTTTTTTCTTTTATTTCAGCACTCTGCTGGCAGGGTATGAATATAAAGATTATCCACAAACAATATAACTATTTTAAACAAAATTACTTTTGACAGGACATACAGTATATCACATTTGTGCCTATATACTAAATTTCTGTCTTGGCTGATGCATTGACATTTTGTTTTATAATGTATCCGAACAACAAGTGATTGAGGAATCCTATTTGTTCAGAAGTCTTTTCAAACTTACAAGTGGGATTTTATGCTGTTCTGTTAAGATTTACTGAATAATGAAGAAATCATTTTTATAAGGATTTCCTTATGAATTAAAATACGTAAAAGATTACAGAATAAACACTGCAGTGTGGTATTTATTCCTTCTAGTAGTATTGTTAAAAAAGTCTTTTATGGTTTTGCCATTAGTAACATCATACAACATCCAACATCAGTGCAATGACTTGATTTCTTAATTAAGTGCTTTTAAGGAGTATTGAACTACTGTTTCAACTCTGTTTTAATTTAAACGTTTTCATGCTTAAAGATGTAGTCACATTTTTACTCACAAGCTTTCAAGAGATATTAATATTGCCAAATAATATAAGATTATTTAAAATTTCAGAATATTTCCTGTGCAAAAAGTACTTTCCCCAGGCAATAAATTAAAGTTTTGGTAGTTATCTTTATCTGTTTTGAATTGTGATACTGTAAACCAGGACTCTCTAGAACTAAGTCAGTGAGGAGGTCTCAGAATTAATCTGAAGAAACAACCTTGAAATAATTATTTGAAAAAAAGACAAGAATTCTAATTAGAAAAAAAATCCTCTTTAAAATGTTTCCAGGCAAATCAAGTAAGATGAGTGTTAATTATAATTCAATTATTTCCTCTTCTACTGCTTACAAAGTACATTAAAATAAATGTATCGCTAGAAGGCTAGCATTGGCCACAGCTAATGAAATATATGTATGTGTCAATTTTTATATAGGCTGAATGTTTAGCTGTATTTCCTCATTAGTTAAATTCTCCATAACTAAATACTATTGAACAGTACACATAGTAGTATTTATACAGTTACTTTAGTATAAATTATATCCCTAAAAATGAAAGCAAACCAAAATAATATACTTATAACAAATAATATATCACATTAATATAATTTTTCTGTAATTTAAATTGACGTATATCAGTTAGTGAATTCGTTTGAAATATTTGTTTCTCCAATAATTCTTGAGTAGCACATCAACCACATCACATGTCTATCACGATCTGAACCAGTAATCGTATTTTTCTTCTAAACTATATCTGAGAAAAACAAGATATGTACTGCAACTCCAAACAACACCAATGATTATGAAAATATTTTGCTTATGGTGATTCAATAACCTGGAAAAATAAGCAAACCTACAGACTAACAATACATGAATACAACAGAATAATCTGAAATCAACCTTTACCCTGCAAATAGGGAATAAAAACTCAAGTTATACTTGATCTAATTTCAGAAAAGACCCTTTACCTTTGGGTCAAAACTACATGTATATGTTAAGGCGAAGAGATGGAAGCAGGCTTATTAATACACTTCTCTTCTTGGCAAGTCACATTCTGTGCTTTTATTCAACCCCAAACACATTGTGCTGAATTGCATTGTGCTCTTTTGATGTGGATCATTGTCCACTAAGAAATAGGTTTAACCTACTGAACTCATCCCAGTGAAGACTTGCTTAACCATCAGTTCACAATGACTTTTAGAGGGATTAGGCAGCACCAGGGTGTAAAGCCCTGTGTTTCATTTCTCTGTGCTACAGCTTAAATCCAAATTGAGCTGTAAGTGAAAATAAGCTTGACTGTCTTAGTCTGATCAGCAGTGGTTTCTCAGTTGCCTCACAAAAGCCATCATGCCATCTGGCACAGTTTTGAGGCTTTGGGTTGAATAAACATGTGGACCAGTTTCCAGATTGCCCTCTCCCATGATACAGAGCAAAATCCTTCCGGGTCAGACCTGAACTTCATAACCTAGAGGAGTGTGGCAAAGACACAGCAGGCATCTCACTGGTAAAGCAATGAGCAATTAAATAATCCCAACAAGCCAATTGAACAGATATGTCTGTACCTTCTATCAAAGCGCCTATGTGCTGAGCAGCAAGAACATTTTACGTTCTTAACAAAAGATTTGACTTCTTCAAAACAAAGGAATACACAGTAGGCACCAAAAATGTTGTACGGATAAAATAATGTAATTGATTTAAAAAGAAAAAAAATCTGGTTCGTACCTCCAAGATTCAACATAAATTGCACCACAAACAAAAAAAAAGATAATCACAATATTATTGTTTGATCCAAAAACAAAGGAGACCTTCTGTCAAATGTTTTATTTTCTTTGTGGCTTTGAAAAGATCCTAGTCCTAGTCCTACAGGCTAGTCCAACCTGAATAAAATGCACTGGTTGGACAAGCATTACATTGTTACATTACAAATGTGCTCATTTGATCTACAGTGGCTTCCTTACAAGACTATCTGAAAGGACAGTGTCTCAGGGACCTTTCGTCATAAAGCTCTTATGAAAGCTTAACGTGGACATTGCCATCCTTACCCCAGTCTCTTGATCGTGTGCAATATGTAACAGTTTCATTAGGTGAAACAATACAGCCTGTTCCATGGAATCAATCAATATATAATAAATAATAATTTCATAAATATAAACAATAAACTGCATAAATATATTGTGTGGGAATGCAAGTTTAAACAAATCTTAAGGATAGATTTAAAAACAGAGACTCTGCATTCTCAATTTCACTAGAGTATTCCATAGTCTAGGTGCATAGCAGGAAAAGGTTTTCAGCCAACATATGCAAATGTTAGTCACAGAATGATATTTTTATAATAAAACCTTTATTAAATTTAAAAATATGGCAAATAAGCTATGTAACAAATGTAGGAATGTATGAACTTTATGTTATTTGCAGCATAAGTATTATTGATAGTGTATTAAAATTATTACAGAATGAAGTAATAAGAATACACCCAAATAATCACTAGGTCTATAAGAAAACCGATATAATCTTTATATAAACAATTTACAGGTATAAATCTGTATAAAGTACTGTATGTAGACATCTGAAGGATATACTGCGGTAGTGCTTTTAGGCCAGATGAATAAGAATTAATCTGAGGTCTGGATTTGAAGGATTTTGCTCTTACTGCAGATAGCTGGAACTGAGTTCTTAATGTGTTTCTTCTCACTTGAGTGCACTCTTCATACAGGAAATATCACTGGGAAATACGGGCATCCGAAAGTGGAAAGAAATTCAGCCTTTTGCAATTTAGTAAACAAGAGGGTGTGAAATAGAATGCTAATAGCTTTCAGTATGAACCATTTTAAACTCTTTTACCATGAATTTGCACTCTTCTGAACTACAGTGTTTTTCCAAAATTCACTTCAAAGCTATTAAGAGAAGTGGAGTCAACTATCAGATGTCAACAGCCACACAGCGTCCCTCAGACACAGCCTAACTTAATACTGAAGATGTCAGCCTCTTAATAAGATGTCATCACAGAGTTGGAGATGACAGGAAACACATTGGACACATCTGCGATAATAAATTACAGAATACAAAAACTAAAGAGAATCATCATAAAATGCGCAAGATTTCAATTTCTACACAAAATTATGAATATTGCATAAAGAAATGAAAGAGTGTAAAAGACAAAACAGGTTGAATTCATATTTCTAAAAAAGTTGAAGTAATTGTAATCAATGACTCTTTATAAATTGACTAATTATAAACAATGTATTTATAAATAAACTGAGGAGACAATTACTTTAAATACTGAACTGACAGAGAAATTGCCAACCAAAATATATAAACCGGTTTATAGCTGTGCATTGACATATTTTGTTAAGATACTCAATTGAATTACATCTGGAACCAGTAACAACAAATAAGGCTGAGAACTAGAGTATGATTGTGCCTTCCTGTAGCTTCCTAAAAGATACTTTTCAATTACTCTTCACTTTGCCTTAAGTATTGAAGGAGTACAGAAATAAGATGGGAACACAGTAGCGGGTCAGGGCGGCCCACAACAATGACAGTGTGATGGGCTGCAGCCTCCTGTGGCGTTTCCATCTGCCATCATTAAGGTGACTATTCAGACATGAAAAAACCCTGCTTGCTGTGCTGACAGGCAGACATCAGGAACGATGACAAGACATTATGAGAGCAAGTCAGAAGCAGGGATGTCATGTCCCTCCAACAATTCCGCCGCAAACGAGACCTCTTGAAAATTCCCAGGGTTGTAATAAAAACAGTTGCTGTGTCTGACTTGGGGGCAATGTAGGGATTATGCCACGCTTTGAATTAGCTTGTCAAAGGCTGCGAGCGAGGAGACTCTCAGAGATATCAAATACAATTCTTACCGGTAGTCTTCGCCGTATGACACCCAAACCTTTTGCTCATTTTGAAGGAGAAGTGGATTCTGTATTACTGTTCCTTGTTCATCAAACAAACAAGCAGGGATAAGCTTCAGACCTGAGGGGCTGTAACCTGGGGAAGACTGCACTCTTTGATGAATCATCTGCAGTAGCTGGGAACGGAGAGAATTTATTTTTAAAAAAGAAAAGATAATAGGGAAAGGTAAAGACATAAAGAAGCAACTGGCTCAATCATTTACTAGAATAGAATGGTGACACATAACAATTGAATTACAAATAGATGTTAAGGAAGTGTGAAATGACTGAGCTGTTTATCTTGGTGTACACTGACAAAATGAGCACAGGCTTTTAACCAGCAGGGGGTGCAACAGGATTATTATTGGGCTCTGACCCCCCATCCTGACACTGAATAATAATGCTCTGGCTGTACAAAATAGGATTTTGTCTGACAGGGATGGCAACACTTACAGACCAGAAGCAACGATCTGTCATTCAGAAAATGCCAATTTCTTTTTCCACATCTTAATTTAAATCTATATTTATCAATAGGTATGTATCCTTATTTATATACTGTATACGGCACATCGATACATGTAAACATACATGTATAAATACATTAACATACATGCATGCATGTCCTTCACTTTCCAGTCTACACGTACTGATTTTTAATCAATACTTTCTTATGTACAACCGAAAAAAAACTGGAATGGTTCAAATGCCAATATTAGCAATGTCCGTATACTGTACGTGCAACAGAATAGTTTCTTCTAGTATTTTTGTAATGCACACAAAAAAATAAGGCACTGATGATAGTGGCTGTATTTCTAGAGTCCAGTATTTCTTTCTGCTGTTTGAAATCTCTTAATCTCTTAAGATTGGTATCTCACATACTGTATATATCATATTAACAAAGAGTGGGAAGCTGTATCTGCGTGTGAATTGTAAGGTAACAAGTAGTCCACTTGTTCTTACGCATATCGTATAGAATTATCAATACTGTGCAAAAATGATTCTCTCTTTCAACCTACCCGGTTCATCATAAGATTTATGTCACTGCCACACCCCTTTTCCATTTCTATCTTACTGATGTGAACAACTGTCTCCCCAGTCTCCTGTCCATTTTCATAAACCTGTAAAAACATATATTGACAAGACAAATATAGCTTTCTGACAATATTTTACAATGCATCACGCAATCTTTATTTTGTTCACCTGGAAATGGAAGTGTCATATTTTTGGCAGCTATTTATCATTACAACCCAAATGTTTATTTTTATAATAGTTTTAATTTGACTAAAAACAAAACTTCTAACAACTGCAACTATTAATGTTTTATTTATTGTCAATGACCATAGATTTTTATATATATTTGCATGACCATAGACCAGGGTTAGCTAAATTCATGGTTTTGTCTTGATGAATGTGAACTGATGAAAATTCAGAATCTACATAGATGTTACAAGTGACTTAATGAAGCAGGCAGTTACAACTTAAGCGTACTGTATGAAGATGAAACAAAATCACTTATAAATTTGGTTTCCACTATTTAGTGATTTGGGTTAAAAAAAACAATGCTTCATGTCAGAAACATCATTTTAATTATTGCATTTTTAATCTTCAACAGTCTTATTATGTGTAATAATTCCTCTAAATTATGTCATAACTATGACATATTATTGTTTTTAAGTAATGCACGTTATTGAAAAAAATAATTGAACAATCAAAAATACCAGGTCATTTAACTGATGATCTGTCACTTGATCATTCTGTACAATTTGTAATTGATCAAAGTGAGCTCATCATTGCCTCAAAAGCACAGCACTCCAGTAAGTGGCCAGTAAGTGAGAATTTACTATAAACTTTTGGAAATGTCATTCCTGTTGTGATCTAAGCTATTACAGTCTTACATTATCTTCCAGGAAGTATTTTGATTTAGGATGAAGGACCTTGATATTGACCAGCATAAAAATCAGAATTTACCAACAACAAAAGAGAGCAAACAATCTCTTAAAGGAGAAATAAATTGGGCTTCTTTTAGGTTTTACAAAAACTTTTTAACTCCAAACATTTCACTTAATTTTTGTAAAAATCTACATCTTCATGTTGATAATCCAGAAATAACTCAGAATGAATCATTACTTCAGAACCATCCAGAGATGAACAGGGACGTATTTACTGAGAAACACAGACAAATGAGTATCCTGATATAGCTGCTCAGAGCTCTTTATGTACAGTACTTGCTTAATTTTTACACTAATGGAAATTCCTCAAAGTAAAACATCTTGCACCATACACTACATAACTAACATTTGCAGACCAAATATATTGCTATTACCTTTAATACTTTAATTCAAATACAGCATTGACATAAATTAATTTAAACTGCTCATCAGGGTCTTTTCAGTGTATTTATATTGCATTAAAAACCCAGTTTCAAATTATGGAATGTATGCAATATACAATACCTCTCAGCCCTATTCGTCAACAAACACTAAAGGTTTTACAAAACTTGACACACTTTGACAACTACCCTTGTCGTGATTATTTTTAAGGACAACATTATACTGTAACATTAATATTTAAAGTGTTTTCCATATAGTATTTATAGTTGACATATAAACAAAATGCAAGGAAGTTCTAAATAAAACACATTGAAGATGAAAATGTTACACTGCTGCATTGTTGCGTACATAAAAACATGCCTACTGTACATTATTGCTTTCAGTTATATCTGAAAACTCATTAAAAAAAGCTGTTTCATATTTGCTTCCATTAGAGTATATCCAGTACATCCAGTTAAAGTCAATCAGCAATGACTAAAAACAAAAACTGTGTCAAAGGCTAAAGGATTCTCTTTTCTCTCTCTCTTTCACAAGCAAAACTTTTACTCTAGGTCAATGAGAAGGCATCAGCTGAAGTCAGGTACTGTAGCTCTTATCACCTGATGTAAAATAGCAACTTCTTCTGCACACATGGGGTCGGCACTCTCAATATGCTGTCTGTTCTCGCTTCAGAAAATTAGGTTGAATATTTTAGGTAGAAATAACCTCAGATGGCTGTGGCTTCTTATTATTGGCATCCATTAATCCTTCTGGTTGTGTGGATCTTTGTTTTTTTCCTAAAGAACAAAGCTCCTAATCCCTTTGGGTTCACACAAACCCGCACCATACTCTACTAGACAGGACGCAGCTTACAGACAGAAATTTTTTCCCCAGTTTAAATTCAGAGTGATCCAGACTCCCGAGGTTTCTTGGATGCGTAAACTCATGTGCAATTAATTTAGCTGCAGGCTAATGATTAAAGAAAAAAGGCAGCTTAATGAAAATAAACAATGACAATGATGTACTCCGCCCCTCTCTTCCAGCTCTTAATAAAAAATATTCAGCATCTGCTGTCCATTTAGGCTTCAAGTGAGTGTCACATTATGCCATAGCGCAGATGTGACAGGGCTAACTCTGTAATGCAAGTAAAGCAAATATTCCATGAAGAGCCACTAATTGAGAGGTAACAAACAAATTAAGTGTTATGCGAGAGGACAAACTCCCTGGGTACAGGAGTGTCTGTGGCAGTAAGGTTCACTGGGTACATTTAGGCCATGTGTCAACTGGGATAGTGTTGTAACTTCGGTAGGCCCTTTCTTTTCCCGCTGGCCGCCCAGCTGGCAATTCCCAAGGTACCTTGGCGGATGTCAGGGAAAGGGAAGAAAACCTGCCTCATTACAACAGGCACTACATGGGAGATGACATTTTTAATAAACGCAGGCCTTAAATCAGATTAGCAGTCCTCTATTTCTTTGTCACTGGTAACGCAAGGGAAACTTCACCTAACCCTGGGAATAGTCATGAAAGATTACTGGTGTTTAGGAACACCAGAAATGACACAATGTGTTCCTGGCTGTTTTCGTTACAAATGAATCCCTTGCTCTTTCTAATAATGTCACAAATTCAGGGGCTGAACACAGTGATGGGACGCCGTACACGTGTTAATTACAAACGGGCATTCTTACCAGCTTTTAAAAGAAAATAAAAGGAACATGAAATCTTAAATGCCCAGATTAACTCTCCATTAGACATTTTCAGGTTTGGTGTTGATTTTCAAAAAATAATAAGCACTCCAAAGTGTATTATTTTTAAAAGATACTGCTCTTTGCATGAGCAACAAATGCACACACTGTACATGGCAGACGTACTGTAGAATAGGTGCTTTCTATGAAAATGTTAAAAATGTGAATGTCTTTCATGTACAGAAAAATTTGCTTAACTGTATGTATATGTTTGTCATTATATTTCTGATGATCAGACAAATGAATCAGATGTATATATCTATAATGTATATAGATAAAAATGTATTGTATTAAATCACAGTTTGGCCAACTATAGTATCATCTCTATTAGTTCTCTAAGATCTAGATTTCCTATAATTATTCTTAGATGTAGTCGTGAGTCGGTGTGATTTTGCCCTGCTTGCTGTAATAAGATCAATGATGTGAAACCATGGGTTTCTCAACATTAAGCTTCTAGGACTGAACAGTATAAGAACATGCCCCCTGGAAAATGGCAAACCACAGTGTGCTACGTACACTGTTGTGCAATATGATCACAGCTGATTTATGTTCACATTTGAACACTTCTGCTTACAGTATATCAAAGAATCCTTTGCTCCACTTTTTTGGTGTGTGTCTAATCAGAAATAGCACAACCTGTGAAACTTAGTCCAAAATACTGTACGTATACTGCAAACTGCAAAAAAAAGATGGCAAATAAGGCTCACTTTAAAACTTATCACCACGGGGAATGACTCAAGATATCCTGTCAAAACTGTTCATCTAAAAAAGGTGTTTATGGAACAAGGCAACGGGTAGTGAATTTTAAGCTCTAACAATGTGTAAAGCTAAAGCAATATTGTGTTTCCTTTCAGGTTTTTGATGACAAACTGACAAGATAAGAGTGGCACTCACTTTTAGCTGCAGGCCTTGCGGGGAATTGGAGTTGGGTGAAAGTTGTTTAATGTGCTGGAACACATAGCTACTGTGTTGCTCCTCTTCAGCCTGTAATTGCTGGGCGAGTTTTGAGAGCTGACCCTTGTGCTTCTTGATAGCAGTTCGTAATTCATCAATCAGCTTGTCCACCTGAAGGGGTTAAATTGCAGGGGAACAGTTACAGAGAGGTAATTACTTCTGTCACACCTATTAGTCTTTTGCGGAGCCAAACAACTTGCGATCATCTAGATGCTTGTTAAGAATGAATTACTGCTTTCAAGAGAACAGGGAAAGAAAGTTAAACTCCGGACAAGAGTGGCTTCACCACTGCCTTAGGTCTGACTGTACTTGACTGTTCATATTCGAGGAGATATGATGCTTATATTTGCAGGTACAGTATAAATGCTGTTATAAGCTTTGTGACTGTGAAAAGAAAGTAAAATTGGAAATGGTCTTTGTAATTACAGAGATTGAGCTCAGTTTAAACTGAATAGGAAATTTATGAAAAGTGCTGCTTCATTGTTTAAATTAGATTTTGTATATTTGGTAGATACTGCACATAAAACATAGTATATCACAAGACAGTTCCACACATCTTAACAGTTAAATACACTGTGGGGAATAGGGGGATATTTATATATATTAGCTATACATTTTTAATATTTTTATTTTGAACAAAATACAATCATTTAATTTCCAGTCAGTCCAGGTGCATTAAAAATATTCTCTACCATTTTATAAAAACTTTTTAAATGGAGCTGCAATCACTGTGAAAATGTTAATTCTTTGTATACTCATTGAGAATTTACATTGTTGAAATCAACACAAATGTTAGTAGTGAAAAACTAAATCAACGAAGGCTAATCTTTCTGTGGCTTACCTTGCATAGATTTACACTAAATGTAACTAAAATGTAAAAAATATCAGAATTCAAAGAACAAAATCTACTCAGCACAATATGTATAATGAATGAATCTGGTTTATTGGTTTCATGACATTCTTTTCAGGTAAATATAGTAAAATAGCACCATTCAAATAAATTTGCTAATATAATAGCAAATGCACAACAAATGCACCCTGTTGACAAGATATCAAATTAAAATACCATTTCAGAATGAATAAACAGGCAGACACATTCAATCATATAACAGAATCAGAAAACTAAAGGAAAACTCCTTGGAAATTTGAAATAATCAAAAAATAAACAGAATTGATAAAGTTTATTGCAATGTTGTACTTACACTTTCCTGTGCACTGTACATCTCTTCTGTGGTCAGAGAGAGAATCTCCTTTTTCCGAACTTTCTCTGGACTGTTATCTAGCGCAAAATTCAGCTAAAGATGAAAAATAAAAGTGTTTCACATAGGCTTCCTTAACAAATGGGACTGTATATCACATCCTAAAACCAACACTTTGTGTTATGTCAAGAACATGGCGGTTTCATCATGGCCTTCTTTGACACTTTGATCACTTTTAAAGCAAAACAACTCACTGAAATCACACCAAGTAGCCGTCAATTCACTGGACACAGTTTCATCACGACATATTTCATCACAACAACAACCAAAAAAAGTATACCCATCAAAGGTTCTGGATCTAAACCTGCTTACTGCTTTCTTTGCTTGTGTGCAAACGTCTTCAATTTCATCTTCCTCGGGTCCAGTTGTGTGTCCTAGCTAACTGGACTGGCCATACCATCATCTCTGACCTCTCATGCTAACTTTCTTCTCCTCTTTCTTCCTGCAAACATCAGTACTGTGTGTGTGTTTTGTTGTTGCAATACAACATTTTTGTTAAATTTATTAATGCAATTTCTACATTTTGACATAATTTGTACTAGCAGATGAATACCAAAAAATTTGTTTTTGAATTAAATATCAAAAAGGTCTTCACATTGGTCTAATTACCAAAACTATGTTTAAATGTCTGTGTTGTTTCAAGACTTTCTTGAAGGCTTTATTATTATCTTTCTATAGATTTCAAAAGCATTGTAAAAGTTGATATTCAGCCAACTAATTTTTTACCTTTGGAACTATTATTCATTCATACTGAACTCACCTGTTGCTGCTGCACTGCAGTTCACAGGAGCAATATGTGTATTAATATTTTAAAAACAAAAAAATGGAACCCATACAGTATGCATTAGATTATTCAATACTATCTTCTATGTGCATTTACAAAAGTATAGTATGTTGCATTATCTATAATCTATATGAACAAAGATATAGTTTGAGAATTCAATGCTGGAGCATTACAGCGTCAGTAATCTTAGTTTTCTCTTTATGACTTGAAACAGGAAAAAACAGGAATATCACTAACAAAAAGAAATAAGAAAATATCACAGAAGATGCCATGAGGATGCTTAATATTCAGTCATATCTTTAAAAACTAGGGACAAAACCTGGATTGCCTTGTTTAAGATGTGTTCTTAAAATGCCATGATGGCCATAAGGAGATTTATGTTTGATATGTCATGAAAAACTAAAGAATATAACGTGGATTAGGAAATAGATTCAGATTATAAATACTTTAATGTAGATATTATTTGGTTTTAACTTTCTGTAAACCTCAGTATATTAATTACACTTCTAGACAAAACAGAAAAAATATTTATAGAACCATTTACATCCGTGACAACCTTTCCCAACAGTATTTAATTACTGAACTATTGACAGTCAAGTAAAAACATGTAATGGAAGACTTCATAGCCTGTTACCCTACAAAACACTGGGACAAATTACTTATTTATTTATACAGAACACACTTCTAATAGCCAGCTGCAGGTATTTTCTGAAAAGTGCATTTTAATAAGGTTCTATTCAGAAAATGGACAAACGGGGAAAGGAGGTTTATGTTAGAGAGTTAAACTCGGGGGCCCTTCCCTCTCTTTCTTTCCCCTTTTCTTTTTTTTTCTGCTCAGCGCAAAATCAATCATTTGTCCAGACTGTGGGAGTCAGAGTTAGATACTGAAAAGAGACCCATATATAAACAAGTCAATAACTCATTGTGGGCTATTGTTGCACTAGAGCAGGGTGCATACAAAAAGCTGTCCTGGCTCCTCACAGAAAGAGTGTCACTGTATTCAGTGGCCAGGAGGGGCCCTTTGTTTCCAGCCATCGCTGGCTGCACTTTATGCATGGGAAAGAGAAGAGACTGCTTACGGCAGAGCCTGGCCTGTCACTGAACACTGGCTTGGCACTCCCTTCTGCGATATGATGGCTAGAGCTTGAATCAACCTTTCTTTTTCTAAGAAAGCTTTAGCATGGATCCTATATTTCCTATCGATTCAGATAAGGGACTGCTGATTTCAGATACCTTTCAGCTTAACGGTTTTAGGAGTAAATCCTCTGTCACCAATCACTAGATTTGTTAGATGTGTTTATATACAAAATATTAGGTTCCACCTGGATGTGCATCACAATGCATAAAATTGCCAAGATGTGAGAGCACGTACAAGAGAGGGCTTAATTTA